>NC_079169.1:2419165-2444165 GCF_947568905.1 Ostrea edulis | reverse complement strand
TAGTCAAATTCAGTGTGCCAAGAACGGCCTAACAATCGGTATGAAACACTTCAGACAGCATTTGCCCCAATGAGAGGTTGTATTGGCAAAATAGATCGTTATAATGACCATAGAATTTGCGAAATGCTGAATTTAAACGGGACTGTTGAAACCCCTGCATCAGCAACTTGTGTGTCAGTAACCTGCTTCGATTAAAAATTTTATGTATAAAGAAAAAATGCTCCTGGGTTCATACTATTCGATAACTTGTATTTATTTAATAGTCTCATTCTCCTTGCCGGTCGTGGGTAGTTTAGATTCACGGATATATTGATACTGAGATAGCACGAGATATAGAGTTTTAAGGACATTAATTATTTTATGGCAGCCAGCATAAATTGTGTTTCACCAGCTGAGACTCATTTACATATTATTGTACCTCAGTATGAGACTTCTATACAACACGTAATCTTATTGGTTTAGACAGTCACTTGCCAGGGATGACAAAACTTCATATCTCCCTCTCAAACATCATATATCCCCATCATATTTCACCCATTGGGCAGCCTCGGGCATTTTTCATGAATTTAACGTCAAGGTAGACGACGTCACAATAAGTCTGAGTCATTTTACTTTCATAGTTCGTAAGGCACAAAATATGCGGGTCTCTGATACACAGTTAAATCGCCTAGTTTTGGTTGATGGTTGATACAAAAACAAGCAAGTAAATCATCATTCAAGGAGAATGGAACTAAAAAAAACTGGTTATCATATCACTGTATTTCGTTGTTTGTACCTTCTAATACGTAGACGGCGCGATGTTACCATGAGGGCGATCTCAACTACGTACAATGTATAGATGAGCGGACTTCAAATTCAAATACATTTTTGTAGTCTTGCTTTGTTTCGGTATGATAAACAATTTATTGCATGAATATTCGGGAGATATGAAGATTTGCCCTCGGGAAGTATGATTTTTCTTAAGTGAATAAATCTTCATATCTCCCTCACTATCATGCAATAAATGTAAAATACTCACATTTGAATATTCAATATGTCGTTCTTGAATGAATGTGCATAATCCATGTCACCTACCTTAATAGCTCTGTTAGACACTCGCCTTTTGAATAGTATTTAGCAACTGTCAGATTGTGTAGAAGAATATAAACAAAAAATAGCTAGGTGTGTACATCTGCTCTCCATGTTTGCGTAAATTGTTTGTTCATACGATGAACATGAAAGGTGAAGATAACAAACAGGGAGTTCGCTGACTATAATAAACTTTTCGGAAAATAGGAAGCCATTTGTTGAAAATTGAAAATCAACATTATTGACCCTTAACTTGATCGCATGTAAACAATGCATTATAAATTGTGATAACACACACACACACACACACACACACACACACACACACACACACAGGTGTTTCAAAAGGTAACTCATATGTATATAACACTCGATTATTTGTATCCTTCTTCCTATGTTTGATTTGAGTTTATGCAGTTTACAGAGTTGTGTTGAGAAGTAATATGACTATTCTCAAACCACAGGGCCATATGATATCTTAAACACACACAATCAGGGCTAAAATAGTACAGTTCAAAATACATGTATTATTAACCAGAGTAGTATTATTACCAACTTACTGTTCTGCAAAGGATATACAATTATTGACACAGGAATCTGAAGCAAGGCATGACCCAGAAGGATATATACCATCGTTTTCTCTTCCCAAGATCCATCAGAGATTGGAACTGGCTCCCGGAAGAGGTGAAAACAGCCACATCCCTGGAGGGCTTCAAGACAACATTAAAGATCACCCATTGTCTCTGTCAAACCCAGCAGACTGTAAATAACTCCAACAGGAGAACAAAATACAAATCAACTGAGATTGATCACTTGTTCGTTATCTTCACCCGTCATGAAAATTTACTGGTTTGGAGACATTTCTACAATGATAATTGATTTGAAAATAGAATAAGTCATTTGGTTTTGTCTGTTGTTTTACCTCCCAGTTGAGGATGTTTCACTCCTCTAGGCACCTCACCAACTGGAGGAGAGGTGCCACATAATTTTGACTCATGCAGTGCGCTATAGAAGGCGGTAGCAATGAGGTGTTTTTATTGCAACAAATTGTTACTGGATCGATACATGGGTTGATCGTAACATGATGTAAGGCACAATTTGTTTTGGCGAGAAATAAATGGACATACATGTATCAACAAAGTTTTGAAAAATAATACGCTGTTGTTAATATTTTAGGTCCATTTCGATATATGTATCAGCGGTTAGGGTTAATAGTGTTAGATTGTATTTGCCCTCTCCCAATATTTTTTTTAGTTACGATATGACACATTGATCAGTATCATAGAATAGACTGTCTGAATGGCATTGTGAAGGTGGACGAAAATGCTGATGCAACAAGAGAACAAATCCCCATTTATTAGTAATGCACGTTGCTGGAGAACAATCGATAAGAAATTGCGTGACGTCATTTGGTAGGCTGGATGTTTTATTAATTAAGGGGAAAAGTAAGCCTTTGAAATCTACGTCTTTCTAGAAATGTCAAAATTTTGAATATGTAATTATAAATTCTAAAGTCATTAGGGAGATTTAATGAATTTGTTCCCACAAGTTGGCGGAATCTATACGAACAGATTATAAAATTGTTAGAACAAATATAACAACAATATCTATCTTTCAGTGTGTTTCAATTTATTGGAATGTAGGCACATCTATAATATTTTCATGAAATTAAGAAAATTCACACTAGTATTTAATTTCAAGTCAAAGCTTTCGTAGTATTATGAAAGTCGTACAACATCATACAGAATTATAAAATCAAGCAGATTCTTCTGGCTTTGTAATGTGTATTGACGATTATAAAGTCACAAATCCTCGTTTAACTTAAAAGTGCTTTTGCATGACATTTGTGTAAACATATCTTTTGCAGTAACGGTAAGTTCGGTATCTCCAAAACAAAATTCTGCGAAAATTGGTTGTTGCTCCATTGTGATAACTGGAAGCTCGACTAACATTCTACCCAATAGAAAACATGAATCGTCATCAGTGTATTCGACGGTTACGTTTGGTGAAGAATAAATAGAGAGACCAGCTGCAAATTGAAAGACAGAGGCCATTTTGAAACATTTGTGAAATCTTTTGATCAAGTTCTACCTCGGTACCAGCAGACATTATTGTGTTAAATACACCATGACATCTGTCGATTCCAGCAATTTTTTTAATTTGGATCTCGGGTGAACACCGCGTATAAATTCAGGGGTTATTTCCGTTCCATAAGTATACCGAAGAATTCTAGATTTGATCACTATTGGATTGTGACCAAAGATTACAGCTCCTTTTAGGACGGCCAATTCTGCTTCTTCTGGGACAATCACGGAAACGTCGGGAATCGCCTGAGAGACAGCATTCTGGAAAATCTTTGATTCTGCACAACCTCCTACCAGCAGCACTTTTGTGACATCTTCAGCTTTTGGGTTTCTAATGATTTCCTTAATATGGACAACTAGCTCGTCGGTGGCCGGGTCAAAGAATTTTTTCAGAATGCTTGCATCAATGTTTATTTTCTTTTTTTATGATCACGTTTTCAGATAACTTGACTTCTGGAACAGGTGCTCCATCTTCTGACCACGAATTTCTTCGCATAAGGCATTGACTGTTGCATATGGAACGGTTAATCTAATCCAGCCCTCTTCATCCGGTTTTATTAACCGTTTGGCGGATTCGAATTCTCTGAAAATATCGAGGTAAGCATTAATTTCATGCTTAGCGAGCCTTTTCATGACTTTGGCTCCAAGAATTTCAGTCAACATGTTGTACTTTCTGTCCACCGCTGTTCCGCCACAGGCGCCACCTGTAGCAGCGTGAAGCTCTCGTGCCTAGGAGGAGTAAGCATCCCCTATCGACCGGTCACACCCACCGTGAGCCCTATGTATTAATCAGGTAAACGGAGTAATCTTTATTAAAAATCAGTGTGCCAAGAACGGTCTAACAATCGATAGGAAACACGTCAGACAGCATTTGACCCAATTATAGTTTGTATTGGTAAACTAGATCGTTATAACGACTATTCTAAAATATTGCTATATTTTGGTATTTTGTTTTAAAGTCTCTGGTTCTGATGTCATTCATTGATTCATTCTTATGTAACATATTTCATCCATTTTTATGCATGTAAGTGCCTTAAAGTAATTATATATGATTATGTCCAATAAAAGTAATGTATGCAATACCTAGTCGGTATATAACAAGTTAAAAGTAAATTTGAAGTTGCGAACAGACAGTCCAAAACCAACCTCATCTATGATATGGGGGAATTCAATAATTCACCATTATCCTTTTGACACAACGGTATGGTAAATTCGAAAATATACAAAATCCCATCGTACTGCAATTTTGTATTTTTCATTTTCAAAACAATTAAAGCAATATCCCCACTAAACAATAAAATTATATCTCAATTTTATTTTGAGTGTTTTCTGTTTAAGAAAGTAAGATGAGAAAAAGATAAAAGTTCACAAGAATACCCCCAACATCTATAATCATGTATTTGGTTCTTTCTTTGGAAACATCTCGATTGGAAGTTTGATGTGGTAGGTGCTGGCAGTATACAGAAGCAGCTTCAGGTTCCAAGGCGATAGACAATAATTCGTGGGGAATCCCCGCCTGAAACAAAAGGTATATGAATAGAATCAAATCATCTTGTATTACTTTCATGCTTAGATCAGTTATCACACTAAAGGAATAATGATTTCCGCATTGGGTTTTTTTCGGGAGGAAAACATTTATACGACCTTTTTTAAATGAATCTCCTCAATTCCAAGTGCCAAATTCAACCCCAACCCTTCTTTAGTTATCGGGAAAATAAAACATACCATCCAGAAAACCATCATCTAAAAACTTCAAAATCTTTTTGTCACATGTGACGTTTACTTGAAAGGTGAGACATTTGGCAGTGACAAAAATATTCTTAAAAAGAAAATCAATTTTCTAAACGAAATTGTGGGATGGAATTTGGTAAATGTATCTGAGAACATGTTACATACAAGTTCTGCGCATGACTTTCTTCGCAGAGTCACTCCAAATGGCAGGGACCGTTAGCACCCATCGGATTTCTCGAATCGTGATATTGAACCCCTGGAGAGTCAGCCGCTCCATCAAATGGTCCTTTAGAGCTTTAATGGACTGCATGAAAACGTCCTTTGCTGGTCATGGCTTTCCGGAAATGTCAGGGATTGGTGTGTCTTCTTTTAGGAGCTGTAGGTAAGAGAACCGTCTTACGAGTATTTACATAAATATACGTCCTTGTGGATTTCTACTTAAATATCCATTTGTGATATTGCTATGTTTGAGAAGTATGTTACTGCGGTTTCAATGATATTCGTGGGCTTCAATTTTTGAGTAAAATCCACTGCTTTGAGGATTCTTAAATTCATGAGTAGGGACCACGTTCTACAATCAGATTATCCTCATGTATTTACAAATACGTAAAAATAAATGGCAGATATTTACAAATATGTACATACCCCGAGCCTGATCGTAAATTAAAACTATTCAAATAGAATTTATCAAAAATATTAATCCAAAATTTGCATCAATTTAACTCGTTATTAAGAAAATACGTAGAGAAAAACGGAAAAATACACAAACTACTACAACCATTGAACGAAAACCGAATCATCCCTTATTTATGTAGGCATGTTGCACAGGTGAATTTCAACCGATATGATATATGATTGCATTTGAATTGCGGTAGTGTTTATCAGTACATAATCTACGGACAGTCGCAACTAGTTTCGGCTATCATTTCTAAAATTATACTGAATTATTCACAGGAATATTTCATTGAATAAAGTATAAATACGAAATATTCAATGCTCATCATGAAAGGTGAAGATAACGAATAATCAATCTCATAACTCCTATAAGCAATTAAAAATAGAGAGTTGGGCAAACAGGGACCCCTGGACACACCAGAGGTGGGATCAGGTGCCTAGATGGAGTAAGCATCCCCTGTCGACTGGTCACACCCGCCGTGAACCCTGTGTCTTGATCAGGTAAACGGAGTTATCCGTAGTCAAAATGGGGACAATTTGGCCATTTTATGGGCAATGTTTGCACTGAATTATTTCCGACATATTTACGTATATTGGAACAGGTTTCTTCATCATAAATCAAAATAGACAGGAAACGCCAAACTTCAATGAACACTTAATTTCGTAGGTCGATTCAACAACAACCTCCATGACAATTGGGGCTCAAGGAATATTAATGAAACCACAGTACTTTGATTCAGCAGTTGTGTATATACATCCAGCTATAGTGCTGCAAAAACAAAGATAGTCATGGCTTGTGATTTTCGTCTGGATGAAGCAGTACAACAGCCATTAGACAATCAAATTTTCATATTGAAAGGGAAGTAATAGAAATTGATTGAGTTTCATCCCCTTGAGAATCTTGCACTTATAGTTGGACGTTATCAGCTATAAGTACTATAAATGTAGACGTAGACCAACATTATTAAGTACTGTAAATGTAGACCTACACTATAAGTACTGTAAATGTAGACCTACACTATAAGTACTGTAAATGTAGACCTACACTATAAGTACTATAAATCTAGACCTACACTATAAGTACTATAAATCTAGACCTACACTATAAGTACTATAAATCTAGACCTACACTATAAATACTATAAATGTTGACCAACACTATAAGTACTATAAATGTAGACCTACACTATAAGTACTATAAATCTAGACCTACACTATAAGTACTATAAATCTAGACCTACACTATAAGTACTATAAATCTTGACCTGCATTATCAGTACTATAAATCTTGACCTGCACCAATAGATAATGAATATTTTTATCATTGCATTTTGTAACACAAATCCTTAAAATCCTTAAAGCTTCACTCTAAAAATCAAATTCGTTAACGATCCATTCTGTCATGGCTGTGACTCTTAACTCATGCGCACGGTTCGCTCGCTCTACTGTTGGGATACTTTGACGGTTAACATAAATGATTCAGTTTATCACTTACATCCCGGTTGTGAAGTTTCATTTTGAATCTGGAGAAGAACAAGTAGCGCGAGCTGTCTCCATCCAGTACCAGGCCGCCATGTTTGTTTTCTGCTTCGTAACCAAAGGAGACAAATTCACCCTCAGAGTCCAGAAGAAGGGATGTCGGAGTCTTAAGAGAGAACAGCGAACTTCCGCCAGCATTCCAGGCTTGGTTGGCATGTATCTTCATCGGATTTTCTCTATAGTCAGACCTAGAGCTAAAAGCGTACCCGGAATATGTTGTTCCGAAGTCCAAGGCGGCCACAAAGAGGTAATCTTCCGGTTTAATTCTGTCTTCATCATCATAGTAATTAGTATCCATTTCCTTAAATGAACGATAAGAATGAATAATTCCATTGAAATCTGGAAATCCTTGTTAAGTAAGAATTGATGGAAAAGAAAAATATACCATGGTAGATAAAGTTTCTTGACGTCGACGAAATTTGATTTGGATATTCAAAATAACAAAGAAACAAACAAGATCACATGTTCTCCACAATTCTTAAGGAAGTTAACTCCTGAGTTTTTAGCCCAACTGCGCAGAATGCTACAACTAAGTATTCACTAGTTCAATACTGATCCCATTGGTGCAAACATATTACACGTCTATTGCTGGACCCTATCCAGTTGAAAGATTTTGTGTCAATTCAAATTTTGAAAGGGTGTTGCAGGGACTATATTTTGTGGCGGAAGGATTGATAATTTATAAAGGTCTAAATCTGCATGATCTTACAGTTTCTGTTTCATCAAAAATATCTTCTATTTTTATACTCCAATAGGTGTATTGCAGTTTTATAATTCATGGTACAAGTAGTTGAGACTTGGAACTAGTTCGAATGTTGTAATTTATTAATTTGGTTGATATAATTTTTTTCAAATAGAAAAAGTTTACATTAATATACTCGAAATTTTTTGTAAGAATTTAGTATTTTCCCCAATAATTTAAACATTTGGTCTCTAACCCCCACTTCTTTTAGTTTCATTTTAGATTTTAAGGCAAAACCTCGAAAATTATTTGAAATTTTAGAAATTGACATTACTCCGAATTTATCCTTTTAAACCCTCCAATTTGATATCATGAATTTTGTCGTATATCAAGTGCAAAAAGGTCATTATTTATTTCCATTACTTGTATTAAACCTTTTTTTTAATCTGTAGTGTTAGAAGACATGATTGTGTATCTATTTTATGTAATGATTGATTTGTATTGCTTTTGTTGTATTGACACCAACAGACAAATCAAGTTTAATTGAATAAATTTTAGGTGCAAAAAGGTCATGTTTAGAGCACTGTAGCTCAATAACCAGCTTTGGTACCCCGGGTTTTCTCTTTTATTTCCTAATTCTCCTTCAATGTAGAAATCAAAAATACATTTCCCAAGAAATTGACATAACTCCAAATCTCAGGTGCAAACCTCTTTAAGTAAATAAAGTGATATCCACTCCCTATACATGTACAGAAACAAATATCTCAATTTTACTAACGTTTCAAATATCGAGTTTTTCAAGGTATAAACTGATCGAGTGAAGTTGAGTGTAGTAATTTAAAGAAATACAAACGATTTTGGTTTAAGGAAGTTAGCTCCTGAGCTTTTGAGCACAACTGCGCAGGATGCTACAACTAAGTATTTACTGGTTCAATACTGATCCCATTGGTACAAACATATTACACATCTATTACTGAACCCAATCCAAATGGAAAAAGTGACAATTCAAATTTTGAAAGGGTATTGCAGGGACTATAATTTGTGGCGAAAAGATTGAATAATTAAAAAGTTCTAAATCTGCGTGATATCTTCTATTTTTATACTCCTATACGTGTATTTCAGTTTTATAATTTATGATACATGTAGTTGAGACTTGGAACTAGTTCAAATGTTATGATTTATTAATTTGGTTAATATACTTTTTTCCAAACAGAACACCGATTCTTAAAAAAGTTTAAATTAATTTACTGGAAATTTTGTATAAAAATTCAGTATTTTCGCCAATAATTAAAAAAAGTCGTCTCTAGCCCCCCACTTCTTTTAGTTCCAGACTTTGAAAATTATGTGAAATTTTAGAAATTGACATTAAGGAAAGGCCGTGCTTTTACGTATCCAGTTTTTAATTTTAAACACCGACTAGAAAGTTCCGGTTATAACTTGTTTGTCTAATGTTTGTAGTTTACGAGAACTGTATGAGTCAAATTTAGCATTCAAATGTGAATCTTCAGATATATTTACCATGATTTATTATAGTGTCAAGTCCTCACTAGCTCCAATGGTGCAAAGCAATGTAATATCTACACTGATCTCTAAAAGGCTCATAGCTTACAATCTAAGCCTGAACAAGTTAAAAATCATACATAGGCGTGACCCTCACAGTGGAATTCAAACTGTTTTAGTGAGTTTGTGTTTGGTTCAAAGAAACCCAGAATTATAAAGCCTCAGAAAATCATCAGCAAAGTTGTTGAATATGTGAACTCTTCTTCATAAGTACTTTCAAGAAACAAAATTATTTGTACATGAGCTGTAGTTTCTAGAATCTACATGTATGTTACACTATATTTATTTTTTCTATAAGTATGATAGCATGTATGTATTTTTATGTATCGCTGTGACCTTCAATTCGACTTTTAGATATATCGATGACGTTTTGTCTATTAACAATGATAGCTTTCATTCATATGTCGATTTGATATATCCCTGTGAGCTCGAAATAAAGGACACCACAGAGTCGTCCACTTCTGCTTCATACTTAGATATTTTATTGAAAGTAGACATTAACGGCAAACTAACAACTCAACTGTATGACAAACGGGATGATTTCAGCTTCTCCATCGTCAACTTCCCACATTTATGTAGCAATATTCCATTATCACTAAAACATATAATCCTATTTTCAGTACGAATATATGTAAACAGCATCATATGGAACAAAGATATGGATTTTTTTTTCAATTTATTCCGTATTTTTATCGGTCAACAGGGGATTCTAACTCCCATTTGAAAAATTTATATTCTTTATTGTATTTAGACGTGATAAGTTTTCGTTATCTTCACTTTTTCATCTATGAAGAAGATAAACTTAAACTTGAATTCTCATTAGCATTATGAAACGGCCATCATTATTCTAACACTATATATGGACTAATTCATCGTTAATTAGAAGGGGTTGAAGGTTAAGACATACTACATTACCAGGGTGTCCGGGTAGCGCTCTCGTTTGTGAGAGGGTATGCTGGTCGCCCTCTCGGACACGTGGGTTTCCTTTGGGCACTCCGGTTTCCTTTCACACAATGAACCCCGGCCCTAGCGCCAACATTTAACATTTGTGCAGCCAAGGATCCCCCTTGGAAATAAGCTTTCAGGTGTTATCCTTGGTATTTATGTATGTATATACATCGAATAAACATAATGTTTATATTTACATAACACGCCCGAGCCTCAGCATATATATATATATATATATATATATATATATACAAAACATACTGAAAATTTTGTCCTACCAGACAATTAGAACACAAGGAGTGGTGGGGGGCACCCCCTTCCTTTTTCTCACAATTTTTTTTTTGGCTATCAATCATGCAAGATGAAGATAACGAACAGTGATCAATCTCATAACTCCTACAAGCAATACAAAATAGATAGTTGGGCAAACACGGACCCCTGGACACACCAGAGGTGGGATCAGGTGCCTAGGAGGAGTAAGCATCCCCTGTTGACCGGTCACACCCGCCGTGAGCCCCATATCCTGATCAAGTAAACGGAGTTATCCGCAGTCAAAATCAGTGTGCCAAGAACGGCTTAACAATCGGTATGAAAAACGTCAGACAGCATTTGACCCAATGCGAGGTTGTATTGACGAACTAGATCGTTATAACGACCATAGAATTTGCGAAATGCTGACTTCAATCGAGACTGTTGAAATCCCTGTACCATCAACTTGTTTGTCAGTAGCTTACCTCGATTTAAAAACTGACTATACCCAGAACAAGCTCTTGTATATCGAATCAGCTGAGATATATAAACACCATATGCAGGTGATATTTTCCTCCTGCACGTGTTAAAATGCATTGTGTATTCTGTTGGGCAAGCGCCCAGGGTTCATCTCCAACCCCAAATTTTGATTACTCAAATATCTTTATAGCAATTGAGATTCATACAACCATATATATTCTTAATGCACATGTTAAGAAGTAATGATTATTCTCCTCGAGTGTTCACCAAGTGCCTTTGTGTCTCCCCCACCCCCTCATTCCATGTTCCTCAAATATCAATTCAAAATAAATAAGATCTTCACCCCTATAGCATATATATTCTTGCTGCATATGCCAATATGCATTGGATATTGTTTTGGGCACGTGCCCTTAGGTCATCCCAAACTCTATTTCATAATTTGTGAAATATATTTAAAACAATTCAGGCCCTAAAACGTAAACCATATATATTTCTGTTGCACACAAGATGCATTGCGACTTCTGATGGGAAATTGCCTCGGGGTTATCCAACCTTTTTTAATTGTTCAAATACCTTTAAAATGGTTGAGATCCCAACCCTTAAAGCAAATATATTCTTGTTGTGCATGACACAATGCATTGAGCACCAGGTTTTTGTTCGTTGTTTTCCACCCTATTTTACCCACTAGGTGAAAAAGAAAATTCCAAAAACTTATTGCACATCTAAAGAGCACCACTAATCATCACCCTAAAGATGATTTGGTTACTGAGGTCTGGGAACCAGGGTTTGTTTTAGAAAAAAAAAACGTTTTTCGACCATCATTTGGGCCGCAGAATATGTTTTTCAGAATACATCTGTATTTATGAATTCGTCAGTGAGGTAAACGCAAGTTATAAATCAGAGTAAACTACTTTCACTCAGGTTTAGCAAAGCTGCAAAATTTCGAACTTGATGCCGTCACCAACGCGATGTAAATCCCCACAAACACATCAATATTACTTATAGGGTTTGTTGCTGATTGTCTGCAGGACTTGTTTGGGTTGTAGAAGTTGAGGCTAAGTAGATTTCTGTAGGTAGTCAGTAAGAAATTTAATAAGTGGTTTGTTTTGTCAAGGACCAATCTTATGTTCTATATTTAAACATGTGTAAGACGGAAACACAATAACACTGTACAAAGACGTTCCGGATGCCATGTTGTCGACTAGATTTTTTTTTTGCCAGTCGCCGTCTAATGAAATCTAGATGACAATCACGTGACGCATTTCATCTACTGACATATTGTCAATCTAGTTTGAGGCAAAACATGCACTGGGCCATGTACCTCCTTTCCTGACACATGCCGTAAATGAAGAAAATAAAATACGTAACAATTAATAGTATTTATTATGGTTCAAAATTACTTCACATAATTACTCAAAACTTGAATATTAGGAATAACTGTCAGCATTTGTGCACGAATGACCAAATGTTCCAATGAACTGACCATCCCTACCCAACCTTAAACCTGAAGTTATTCCTTAAATCTAAACAGGTTTTCCTTATATCAAAATATCAAACATTAATCAATGAATGATTCAAAGCATTGACTGGAAATATTACTATAGAAAATTTGCACAATAAAATCCTTATGATAAACACTGACATATGTATAAATACACAGATATATTCTATGAAATGGAAGTTTTACATGTAAATTTAAAAGATTTTCAGTTAATGCATAGCATTATTCAGATTCTTTAAACAGCAATGCAATTATCCAAGATGCATTTATTTATGAATATACATTGCTTTTTTCATGAAATGTACTGCATGTACATTCAACGTAGATTTATTTCTGTATGTACTGAAAGCGCATGTATATTAAAGTACTACGTACAAAACAAAACTTACACTTCTTCAAATACCTTTATAACAGATGGTTATCAAATATCATAATACCTCATGCATAAAACATCTACGTCCCTTTTAGTACACTCTAAAACATTTTCAAAAATATGAATGTGACATATAGATGATATCTGATGACTAAAAATTATATGTACACTTCAATGATAATCATCAGGTTAAAAAAAATGAAGTACGATTCTGAAAAATAACAACAGAATTGCTCGACATATTTCATAGCGTAATAGATTAATATGAATTCAAAGCGTATCGTATAATTTGTACACAATATCAATGCACCAATTCACGATATAGTAATTCAATTATTTTCACAGTCAGATAAAGGATGACAACAATTGACACTGCACCTATAACTGTAAAACATATCAAAAAATAATTTTTATCAGCAACAAAAGAAAAAAGACATAGATCACAATTGGGAATACATGTTATATTATATACAGTAGATGGGCACTACAAAAATAAAGCTGGCATGATACCTAATCCAATCATTACACATTATAAAACATAATAACATTAAGATGAAAGAAACAAATACACAATATGCAAATATCAGTTTGTCTTATACAGGAAGATAGGAGTTTTGTTCATTGATATTTAAAGTGTAATACGTTCCACATGATTTTATGATATAACATTATATATAAAATCCATCTCTACAAGCAGCACTGAATTGACCACATTCCTTTTCCAAAGTTTTTTGTTAAATAAGTTCGTCAACCCTGTCAACGATCGCAGAGGCCAACTCTATTGCCTTTTCCGCTCTTGTGTATGCATCTTCCACAAGTGTTCCTGGTCTCGGTAATTTGTTGCTTGTTGCTATGAATTTTGTATCCAGACGAGGTATATTATTCTGATTAAGTAACATTTCAATTTCATTTGGATTACGAATATATTTACACATCACTGGAATTAGTGTTGATGTGTTAGGCAACTGGCAGTCTATAAACCTCTGAATTATGCCGGCAATTTTGTAAGCACGAAATTGGATCCAATCTCAAACATCGGTAGTTTCCATATATTTTCTAAAATAAATGGTGCATTGTAAATATTCATTGTTTACATTGAATTTGTTATATGAAAACCTTGATTCACGGTAAATGACTTTACCCTCGTATATGTACACAGTTTCAAGATTTTCTACAATCTTGATACTGATACTCGCAAGTCTCTGATGTATTTTAACGACTTCTTCATTTGGGATTTCTTCTTTAGCAATCGCTCTTTCTTTGCAAACAATTCTTAGAATTCCATGGATGAATGCAGGACTTGTAAGAAATATAGTTGCGGCAGAGGAAAGATCGATGTCCACTTCGCGTAATTCTTGTAAATTGCAGTCTGGGAGAATAGCTTCCGACAAAAGCAATGGTCGAAAATCCTTTGGTAGCTTTTGTAGTTTTTTACTCACTGGTTTTCTATCCATATCACTAAGAGAAGCCAAAACATTGAATTGCTTGTCAGATTTTGTGATTACATACCAATGCTTATAGTTTCATTATGTATTTAAATTTGTTTAAAAAGCTCTAAATTATTTCTCTGAGGAATTTCGGATTAAATGTGTATCTGCATTAAACTGTGGAAAGACGAATAATTCATTGAAATATCATAAATATGGATGTGACAAAATCACTGCTTTTACGAAAAACTACCATGCTTAATACTAACCTAATAGTGTGCTTTTATAGTCGGACGAAAGAAAGTGTGCTTTGCATACAACATCAATAGGTCCAGGTTTCCATAGTTGTTTTGTTTTGGGATCAATTCGTTTGATGGCGATCCTCCACCTTTTTGCAGCGTATTGATCTCTGGGGAATTTGTGTCCTCCAAATCCCGTGCATCCTGGCACACAACAATACTGTGGCATTGTAAACTCGTAACTGGACGACACTATAATAACACTGAGCTAACGCCTACACGTTGTTGATACCCGCTACTACACGCGCGCCACCTAGCGACAAAAATTCTCGCGGCGGAAACTATTGCATACTGATAGAATGAAATACACAAAGAGCATCGTATACATACAACACATTCAATGCTTGCAAAATACAGTACATACACATAAGTAATGCACATAGCATGCTTACCTAGAAAACGCATAAATGCGGACAGCTATTTATATGTATGTGTTCTTTCAAAATGTTAGATGCTCGTTCTGCTGATAAATGTACGAAACAAAATCATAAACTCCATTTTTATCTCGACAGTTGTGATTCCATTATACAGACTGCGACACACTGAACCCACAGGGATCTGAAGTATGGACACTATTACCTCCCGCCCTCCTTTCTGATTTCTTTTTTTTTTTTTGCGGTGATGATTTCTCCGAAATGTGTGAATTCCCTGTCTATCCCATCCCAATTTCGATTTATGTAATCGTTTCACGCTTTTTGTAAGCTTTAGAGATTGGCGTTCTATACCGGTATGATAAAACAACGGTAGAAACTTGCAAAAAGTGTGAAAAGATTACAAATGGGATAGACAGGGAGTCCACAGATTTCGGAGATATTATCGCTGCAAAGAAAAATAAGAAGTGTGTGTGGGTGTGTGGGTGTGGGGGGGGGGGTGTAGATGAGTGGTAGTGTCCATACTTCAGGTGCCTGTAATTGAACCCTGCCAATAAGGATGTCTCCAGTTGAATCGGGAAATATCAAAGTCGAATATTTTTCCATTATTCAATGCTTGACCGCTCAAGGTTTTTTGCAGTTTCTGATCATGCACGCACATGTACACAGTGCATCTATTTGGATAAAGAAAGATTAATAATCGATAACATACATTTTGGGGGTGAACATGCGGGTAATCGGGTATGACATGCACAATCCAAAATAGACATTTGATTACACAAAAAAATATATACATGTATATGAGAGGGAATATAGTGCAGCTTTCAAACTTTCTTGTCTCTTCGGGATTGACAATTATTTACCGTCACTTTGCATGTACATACATGAGAGAGAGAGAGAGAGAGAGAGAGAGAGAGAGAGAGAGAGAGAGAGAGATCCTATTTCGATGTACAATGTCATTCGACAGGAGGAAAGAACATTGATCACTAAGTGTTTGCTTACAAGCATTCATGAATTTCAACTATTTAAAACAAAATGTATTTACAATATAGTGGAAACTTACAAGAGTGACATCGGTGTTCATATTTGGATTAAATTAGACATTTTCCAAAAAAAAATAATAGTTTGGGTTTGGACATAAAAATATTCAATTGTAAAGTACTAAAAGTCTCTCAAATTGCACGAAACTCTACGTTTAACAATTCCTTCTTGATATCGTGATATACAGGCACGTAGCATTGTTTTTTAAAGTAGGGGAAGGGTCGGCCGGGGTTCACTTTGCACTTGCATTAAAATTGTTAACAATCAATAAAGTACTTCTGTCCAAATCTCATTATCTTATAAATCGTAGGAAGGGGGGGGGGGGGCAAAGATTAGTTCACTACACGTATTCTTAAATTCAGCACTTCCCGTGGGGATCCGGGTTAGAATAGGTACTCAGTAGCCCTTGCTTGTCATAATGGGACAGTCCTTCGGATGACACAGCAAAATCCGAGGTCCCGTGTCACAGCAGGTGTGGCACGAAAAAGATCCCTCCATGCTCATAGGCCGTAAGCGCCGAGCATAGGCCTAAATTTTGCAGCTCTTCACCAACAATGGTGACGTTTCCATATTCAGTAAAATATTCTCGAGAGGGACGTTAAACAATATATGTAATTCATCAATCAATTCAGCACTTCAAACATCAACTGCCTTTCATTACTACTTTAAAAATGGGGAGGAGGCAGCAAATCAATCGAACTTTGCATGTAGAAAATATGGGATTTGTGTGTTAAAAATAACGAAAAAGTAAATTAGAAAAAGGGGATAGACCAGGCAACCTGCCCACCCTAACCCCCTGTTTTAACGTGCCTGGTACATAACATTCACACAAAAAGATTTCTTCAGTAGTTCTAATACAATTATCTGAGCACCATAATTTAATTCTAAATGTTTCCTTCTTTGTATGTGTAATTAATGATTATCCACAACCATCAGCAAATTTCATATTGAATTCCTATAAAGTCAGACAGACAAAATAACGGGGAAACCTGTACATGTATTTTGTTGTCTTTCGGTGTTTTTTTTTTAGAGGCGAAAAGTCGCTAATTATCGTTTTGTCGTCTTTTCACCTCGAAATAGCGAAAAGACGACAAATTCCAAAATGGCACAAATCAGTCACCATCCCTAACCCAATTTCATTTTAAAAGTAATCCTGGAAACAGTCTGTTTGAATTTGTGAATTTTAGCGCGCTATTTTCCATCTATATTAATCTCGATCACTTGAAAGTTTATCATAACATAATGATGTTACCACATAACATAAAGATGTATCGACATAACGTAATGATGTAACCACATAGCATAATGATATAACCACATAACATAAAGAAATATCGACATAACGTAATGATGTTACCACATAACATAATGATGTTACCAATAACATAAAGATGTATCGACATAACGTAAGGCAGAAACGGCGTTCCGTAGTAAGTTAATATGTACTGATGTCATATACTCACAACAATTGCTGTGGGACATTTTTAGTGTAGAGAAATATACGTGAATTGTCTAGTTCCTGTCGTTTTTGTATTGCAAATAGGACAGAAACCTAAAAAAAAAAAATTTATACGATTTTTAAAATAAATCATAGGCATCTTGGATTATAATAAAAATATATACATATGTATACGAACCGGGTACATGTAATTGAAATAACGTCTTAATCCTGAATTGAAAATCTAATAAACAAAACAGCATAATTACATAAGCACGTAGCATAGTAATACCGGATATATTGAGCATAGAGGCTTTTATTAAAATCAGTGTGTAAAGAAAGACCTAACAAATGGTATGAAACACGTTAAACTTCATTCGACCTAATGACAGGTTGTATCTGCGAATAAGATCATTATAACGACCATAGAATTTGCGAAATGCTTATTTTAGAAGAGACGTTTGAATCCTCTGAATCCTAAAAGACAGTAAGGGGAGGGGGGGGGGGGGGGAGGGGGCTTTGATACTTTGATAACAAACATAATTATATATGTATGTATTGCTTCCAGTTTGTGCCAAACGGAATACCGGTATGTTAAGGTGCGTTTAATGCGACCATGTTCATACTCAAAATGCAGACTACAAGGTTAAGAATTTTATAAAATATTGGGTTTGTAGCGTCTAGCAGCCAATCAAGTTTGCTGAGTCAGCCCCCCCCCCCCCCCCACACTTTTTTCTCTCTCAGAACTAATGCTACAAAGTACGATTGTTTTCATAAATAGGCCCAAAAACTTTCCCTGTTTTAAATGTGTCTTGAATAAAGCTTGATCTGTAAGTTAAATATATACCAAGTATACTATCTCAACTTCAATCTAAGTTATTGCTTATGTGATAGCATTATTACGTCATAGATAAGACTTTCCCCCACCTCGTGATAACTGTTTTCCATCCAGATTATTGTTTAGGAAAAGATGTGCCCATCTGTCGAGCAAAATAGAATTAATATATATTGTGTATTATTAGAAGATGAAAAATGTAGAATATTGGAATATGAATCCGCTCGACGCATGGGTTGTATGTTTTCTGAAAGAACACCACCCCCCCCAATTAAGGAATTTTTTCATTGATTTTGGCAATTTTACAATCTCATGCCAACTTCACGCTACTGTCGTATAACACAAAGCAATTTTGGATCAAATTAAACGTAGTTTGGGGTTGCTTATATACATTTCTTATTTGAATGCCAGATTTTGGGATTCCTATAAATATTTATTCAGTATATACATACATACATACAAACATACATACATAAATACCAAGGATAACCCATGAAAGCTCGAAAGCTTATTTCCAATGGGGTTCTTTTGATGCACAGATGTTTGCGCTAGGGGGTCATTTATGTGGGAGGAAACCGAGTATTCGGAGGAAACCCACCTGTCCGAGCGGGCGACCGCCATACCCTCTCACATACAACCACTGCCGATCACGGGGATCGAACTCGGGTCGCAGCGGTGAGAAGCGAGAGCGCTACATCTACGTTACCCGGACACCCTTAAGTATATTTCCTACTGATATCATTCATTTTCTAAGCCAGATGGCTGTAGAAACTACCTGTTTTTGAAAAGTATGATAAGCGGGGTATTTTCTGAAATTTAAAGCTTATCAGTACACACATATTTTTTAAAGTTCAGGGTGCAGACCTCAAGTTTGAACAGTAACAGTCAAGCAGGTTCCCTGTCACTCCCTGGTGTCAGGGGATTTTTGGCACCAAAATTCAGTATCATAGATACAAGTTTGAAGACCTTATATAGTTAGAAAAAACATTTTGTAACAAACTTTATTTCTTAACTTTCTAACTACGTTTTTACTAGATTTGTAATATTCTATATCAGTCACCGCGGTATATTTGTTGTTGCAAACAATGGAGGAAGATAGCTCGCGGTACTTTCCGTAAATATGTTCTGCTGAAGTTCAAATACCATACCGCCAAAAACCCGTGCTCAAATCACACGATATGGTATTTATGAAAATCTTAAATTCATCTGACAAACTTTCCTAGCAGTTATCTGTCTGTCTGTCTGTCTGTCTGTCTCTCTCTCTCTCTCTCATAGAATGGGGGTTGTGTGTTAGAAAATTTGTAAGCTACGTAAATAATTTAAATGTTTGTTTGTTTTACAAGTATATTTGCCTCTGATTTTATGCAGATGTTAATTCTTATTTTAAGCATTTTGTTTCTAAGTTATATATGAGGGTGTGGGGGGGGGACTCGATGAGAGGGAGGGGTGGAGGGGGAGAGGGCTACCCCATGTTCGCCCCCCTCATTGTGTTTTAACAGACAAAGAAACAATGTACAAATACAGAAAACGGAGAATACATTTGCAATATCGCTGCACATATAACCGTTGCAGTGCACATGTGTAGTAAACTGGCATGCAATACGTTTTAGTACCCAAATGAAATGCAATTTATCACTATTCAGGGGGATGGCTACCCTCCTGTCTGCCCCCTCATACATGTACATCTATTTGTAAATATGTTTATTTCCTGTATTTCCTTACTTCTATACTAAATGAATGAATCTATAAATAACTGGCGTTGTAGAAGTTGTCGCTTTGATATTGAGGAAGAATTGCATGTGTTATTTAAGGACACACGCAACGTTCCTAAGTAAAACACACACATTTTAGTGACAATTTAGGTATCTTATTTCTACAACAAAAAACGTGGGGTGGATTATCGGGTCTGTTCTACCTATTTGTGATATAATATAGTTCCTGGTTGTAGCAAGTAAAACTATCAACTCAACATGTGTGTATTACAGAAGGTTGTATCAGGGGCATCCTCTGTGTTTCTGGCTGTATACAGTTTTTTTGGTTTATATATTGTAATTTGATATGTATTGTGCTGGTGACCCAATAAACAATTAAAATTACAGAAGGTTGTAGGACATTACAAGTTACTGTAGCAAAGAAGAGGATACAAAAATTATAAGATAAATATGAAATCGAACCTGGGGCCCTTGCATTACTTAGTTAGGCTACCTAACCACTAAACCAACCAGCCCGATTTACAAAGTTTAGAGGTTCAATTTAAACCTATTTCGGAAATCATGCAAGAACTCATGTTGAAGAGACCAAAAAAAAAAGTTTTAATAGATAGGAGGAAAATGGCATGCAGAAACATCGCGTGTGACTTTAAATTGTCCTCGCGACAGTAATAGCGGCTACACGTATGTCAGCTCTATTCAAACTCTTACAATCGCCTGGTATTGATTAAACAATCTAGAGCATTGTGTATTGTTTGTTAATATCTTGATTATGCCGATAAAGTTTGTAAAAATGTTACATGTCGCAAATCATGAGCAGTATAGATATAGTAGAGTCTGCTTTATTTACTACATGTAGCAATTATGGTAATTAGATACTGGCATATTGGTCTCGTTTTAAAATGCTACGGTTTCAGATTTCTTTCTATTTCGTTTTTTGTTGTTGTGAAAAGCAATGCAATAAATAATATTATATGATTATGGGATGCTAAGCATTATTATCAATATTTTATTTGTGAGTCATTACTTTTCATATCATCTGTCTTGCAATTTGTACTTTCATTTCAGTTTCGTGGTATCAGTGCATTTCTGATCCAAAGTCTAGCTTATATACGCTTAGTAGCTAATTAGGCATATCAAATCTACGTATCTGTGTTTGAAGAGCAAGCGTAAACAGGAGCTTTGAGGTACTGTAACACTTTCTATATAAATTGTAGAATAATTTACAGAATAATGAAGATATCTACTGATATATTATTGGATGTCCAGGGAATTTTTAATTTTGAATGTAGGTCAGAAAGTCACAGATAAAATGCTAAAGAACAAAAAAGCCGCAGTTGATAAGAAAATATTGATTTTTATATAGATTGGAAAATCTATAGTTCATTTGATAAAATTTACGAAAATATATATACATGTAGATCTATATGAAAAATGTTATATTTTCTATGAGAATTTATTAAAGTTTCAAAATTTAAATTTTCATAGTTTAATATTCATTATTAAAATTGTATTCCTTTTATCATATGTATTGTAAAATATGAATTATATTTGAGAGAGAGAGAGAGAGAGAGAGAGAGAGAGAGCATATAATAATTACTATATAAAGATGTTAATTTTCATGTTTTAATGTTTAAAAATGACTGAAAGTGCTACATATGGGCATGCTTATTTTAAAGATATATGAAGTAGTTTGTTCTCCTTAATACAAAACTTTATATTCTTATATAAAGTTCACCATGTTTATTTGCATACCTATAATTCCTCTGATATACATGGAATTTCTGTATTGTGCCTTATGTACCCCTTCCATAGTGGTTTGAGCGAATGAAATGAATGAATAGTGATGAATCATCGGTCACAGTGTATTTCTCTATACAGCGTGAGACCATGATATCCGGCTCTTTAATCATTACCCAACTTGCCACAAAAACAATCAATGCTCGTATAATTTTCTATTTTCATTTTAATTTCTCGGGAACACTATGTTGCATGTATTCATTCATTTTTAGAAATTTGATTCTACTTGAAAGTAGGTGTTTTTAAGGTATTATCTATTTTATTTTATAATCTGTAAATGTACTATAATATAACATCGTCACACAATACTGGTTTTGAAAAGGTTAAATCGATGTACACTCTGTATCCATGATAACATCAGTGTTCATCACTATTGTGCTTGGAGTTTTTTAAGGACAATATGTTAGGTCATCCGAGTCACTAAATAAGTTAGGTCATCCGAGTCACTAAATAAGTTAGGTCATCCGAGTCACTAAATAAGTTAGGTCATCCGAGTCACTAAATAAGTTAGGTCATCCGAGTCACTAAATAAGTTAGGTCATCCGAGTCACTAAATAAGGTGACATATTGCCGTCGGTGTGCGTTGTCCGTTAACAATTTTACATTTTTTAAATTGTTCTGGAAAACTACAAAGCCAATTATTACCATTTCTAATATGAATTGTAACATTTTATCATCTTGGCTCCCTCAGGGCCTCATGGGTGTGGCCAAAACTACAAAAATTGCCAGTTTCAAAAAATCCTTTTCTCTACTTCCACACACGTGGGAGAAAAACCAAATGTATAATGATAATAATAAGGCCTTTATTTATCCAGGATAACACAAATTAGCCCTTTATCAAAATTGTGAAATTCATGGCCCCTTGGTCATGGTTCAGTCTCTAGGGTGGGGACCAATATAGTAAAGATATATAAAAATCTTCTCAGCTCTTAGACATTTGAGAGAATAAGTAAATGCATGGTTATGTCCATGAAGATCTCTAACTACCGAAATTGTAAAAATCATGGCCCCTGGGTTATGGATATAAGCATTAGGGTGGGGCCAATATGGCTCTCAAGTAAAAAAGTATTAAATCTTAGAAAATCGTCTTTATTCCTCTCAGACATATGTGAGGAAAAACTAAATACATGGATTTGGTGTCCGTGAAGCTTTCTACCTAAATTATGAAAACCATGACCCCTGGGTTAGGGATGGAGGCTCTAGGTTGGAGCCAATATGGCTTTCTTGTGAAAATGTATTTAATCTTAGAAGAAAACAATTTCTCTACTCGTGGACATGTGTGAGAAAAAAAGCATGGTTATGGTATCCATGAAGCTTTCTATCTACATTGTGAAGTTCGTGTTCTCTGGGTCAGGGATTTACGCCCTAGGGTGGGGCCAATATGGCCATATAGTGAGATGTCTTAAATCTCATAAATTATTCTCTCCTCCCACATATGTGTGAGAAAAACGAAATGCATAGTCATGATGTCCATGAGGCCCTTAATCTAAGCTGTGAAAATCATGGCACCTGGGTTAAAGGTTTAGGTCCTAGGGTTGAGCCAATATGGTCATATATAGTTAAAATGCATTTTAAAATTTCAGAAAATATCCCATTCTTTGCTTCTACAGCAGTGGAAGATAAACTGAATGCATGGTTATGAACTGTAGGCTGTGTTAGGGATTCAGACGTGGGTCGGGGGCCAATGTGGCTATATACATGTAGTGTTATCATGTAAATGATGTTTACAAATCTTTATTTCTACTGAAACTGATTAGAAACTGACTACATGTTTAGAAAGATGATTAAATCTGTTTACTTCAATTAGAAATTTCATGACCTTTTGGGCAGGGGTATTGATTCCATGGGGGAAGGGGAGCCAAAATGGTCATAGAGTATATAATGTTTAAGCAATTTTCTTTTCTTCTTCTGATGTTTAATGAAAGATGAATGCACATTTAGAGGAGAGGATACAGCTGTCTATTACAGATACATTTTATTGGGAGGGGGGGGGGGAGGACAAATAAATAAGGGATATATAATGGTTGAATCTTCATCTTTTCTTCTATTGCAATTGAAAGGAAATTGTAAGTGTGTTTAGAAAGATCATAAAGCTGTGCACAAAAGACTTCAGAATGAGGCAGATTTAAACAATAAAATGCTTTCTTTGTTGTTTCATCGGGTATTTTTCTGCAATGATTGCTACCGTCATCACCTGATGAAACAACAAAGAAAGACATTTTATTGTTTATCTTTAACTATATTATTATGTATTAATAAAGATATAAAGGAGAATTTAGATCTAAAAACCCATTTGTTACGTTAAAATTCACCCTTTGACCTTGATGACACTCCATATATGGTAATGATTTTGCAGACGGTAGTACTAGAAAACTGGATGGAACGAGTTTGCAACAAACATGTACTTTTGCATGATGAAAGCAATGTCAATTTCAAAAGAAAGATTCAGTGAATGTAAACTCCCTGACAGATCAGGGTGTCCGGGTAGTCCGAAATATCTGACGTTTTTCTGGCTTTTTTTAAAATGATTTTGATGTTTACCGTGCCACGGTAAATATCAAAATCATGAAAAAAGCCAGGAAAACGTCAGATTTTTCGGACTAGGTGTCCGGGTAGTGTAGTGTTAGTAAAGATTATTATTTATATCATTATTATTATGTAACATTGGGTTATGATACTCAGGTGACCGTTAAGGCCTTTGGTCTACTTGATAATACAAGCAAATATTTATCCTTCATTTTTACTACATGTATATTGATGTTATCAAGGCTATCAGCCGTAAGTGGCAAACTAGATAGAGTTAAGCAAACATTTCAGATACATTACTAGTGCAAAGGTTCATACCACGTGTACATATGTAACACGTGATTTTAGACAGGGGCAGAAATAACTAAAACTTTGAGAGATGTATCTATTTGTATTCTGATAACTTTAAGAACTCAACAAATGAGTGTAACTCGAAAGCATCCGATCCTTTATAGCATTTTAGTTTCCTTTTCATGTTGATTTTGACTTAACGACACAATATCGGTCTCATTATACTTTAAAAGGGTATATAACAAATTTATCATTACTACAGTAACTTGATCCGAAGAGTTGGATCACAGGGGCTTCTTATCCATTTTGTTCTCAATCTATATATAAATATCTAACAAGGGATGACACGACAATAGGATACCGGTTGTAAACA
>NC_079169.1:2326665-2414165 GCF_947568905.1 Ostrea edulis | reverse complement strand
CTGACATAGATGTGCTCTAAAGTACAATTTTTTTCACGGGAACATTATTTACGCGCAATTTCGCGAGACTAGTCAATCGCGACTTTTTAATATAAATTCTCACGTATAAACTCTTACATATAGAAGAATACTTAAGCATTGAATAATTATCCGCGAAAGTTATGTCTCGTGAATAAATTTATCATAAATTGTATCACGCGAAAATAAGTTATTGTGAAATAAAAGTAATTTACAGTTTTCAATGTTTTTAGATGTTTATATTCTGGCCAATTTACCGACTGAAATTGTTTTAGTTCACTTGAAGTACTCGGATGATATCTGTACTTATCCGTTGTCGAGGATTGTTGACATTGAAGATCTTCCCATAAAACTACATGACCAGTTTTCACAACAATTGCCGTGTAGATAATCAATAATTTTGAATTATCTGGACCTGAGGGTTTGGGGCCCTGCAGGTAGGGCTGAAGCCTCTAAAAATGATTTAAAATTTTCTCATACTTATGTGCATCATGCATTATAATAAAAATGATTTACATGTATATGGATCATGTACCTGTAATGAAAATGCGTTAAATGATTAAATAATTTTCTTAATCCTAAATATCTAGGACATAGGTCCATAGTTACATTGAGTAGCTATGCAGATGCTAAAATTTTAAAATCCATTGGCCCTTTGTCAGAGCTTCAAGCTCCTAAACAGGTATATAAGGATCATATATTGAAAATAATTTAAATGTTAAAAATCTAGGAACATAATTACAGGTAATTAAATTGATCATAAATATCTCTACTTCAATTGTGAAATTCATGATTCTTGGACCATGTGTTCAGACGCTAGGGTGGGTATAAAAGGAGCACATGAAATGTTTCAAAATCTTCTAAATTCTTGAAAACCTTGGAAACAAACGAAGTGTTATAAACTTCTAATAGTGGAGATCTCTACCAAATTTAGGAAATCTGTGGCCCATGGATCAGGGGTCAGACCCATGGTTGGGCTATAAGAGTCATAAAATGAAATTGCATGCAGTTATCTAAATGAATAAACAAATCCCCTTTTCTCCTGAAACCTAGATGTACAATAATAATGAACATGAAGACCCCTGAAATTCATGGCCCCTGGACCAGGAATTCAGGTCCTTGAAAAGGAGATCCCATAATGAAAATGCATTGATTCCTTGAATATCGTCTTTGAATGCATAGCTCACAAACGTAGTACGATGTGATAATAAGCATAGGGTGTCTGCCAAAATTGTGAATTCACATCCCCTTTGCTAGTGGGTGGGATCAATGTCGTACACTGAACAGTTGCTTTACATCATTTGAAATACATCTTGTTCATGATTGCTTATGGCTGGACAGTATGTCGTGACCCTGAACGAAGGTTAGTTACAAATGTAAAGATCAGTATTTTGTTTCTAAAGTTTTTTTAACATCAATTTTAACCACCACAACATCTAATATTTCTCAGGGTTTAAAAGCGGTAGACTTACACCATCTTCACACATCGCTTTGACTTAATTATGTTCTACAGTGTGTAATGTTCACTTGACCGTTAAGACCCCCTGGACCTTTTGTATTATTCCATAAATTTAACCGAGTCTTCAAGTGAATTGCTTTTTGTTGTGGAAGACTTTAGGAGCACAACATTTGAAATAGTTTTGAAAGTATTCTTTATATCCTCAGAATGAACAACGAATGGGGATTTTATATTTTCTGAAACAATGCAAATCTTAATGCATTCAAACACAGTTTGATCCTTAATGAACGTTTATGTTATGTCTGCGTCCCAACATTGTTTCTTTTATTCTTTAAATTTGCAGGTTTTGTAAATTCTATTTTTATCATTCACACTTTTTCTTTAAATTTCGCGTAGTCCCACTAAATACAAAATACCTTAACAAATCCATGAACTGTGTTGAACAATAGCAATTTTAAGATATACAATTTGGTAAGATTAATTGAAGACATTTAAGCTTAACAATATATTGTATCAGATCATCCCCTTATCATCAGTGGGAAGCAGCTTCTAGTGATAGACCCCCATCAAGATTCTTCAAAGGTTTGTCAGACAATGAAGCTAAAGAAACTTCACAAGTACAAGAAAATGAAAGTGGAGGACTGCTTAGAAACATTCCAAGGAGTTTTTGGTTTCGACCAATCTACACTTGATAATGGTCATTTCAACGGAACAATATTTCGGTTTCCTTTACGTGAAAATGAGACTGAACTATCAGACAACACATATGATGAATCAAAAGTTAATGACCTGTTTATGTCCTTTAAGGACGAAGCTCCGGTTTCACTGCTTTTTCTCAAATGCTTGGAAAGTATCGAATTACTGTGGGAAGAAGAAAACACTTTAAAGAGTTCAGAAATAGGAAAGTTTCACTTTTCTGTTAAAATAGATGAATCGACAGTAGAAACAGTACGGTCTGCAAGAACAGACATGAGATCAAAGATGCAGGGCTTAGAGGATACATTGCCTTCTACGTCTATTTTAAACAGATATGACATGTCGGTCTGTGTAACCGATGATACACATGTCACCACAACAAAAACGTGGAAAGTAATGAATTTGTTCAAAGGAGAAAACAACATGACATCACACTTGAAAAAACTTTCCTGTGACTCATCACTCTCTTATAGTCCGTACGTAGGTGTTGCTTTGGATATGGATTGTCCTTTAGATTTACAAGGTCATGTTTTCTGCTTTCTGCCACTCCCGCTGACAGAAAAAAGTTTAAGTGGGTTGCCAATTCACATTAATGGCTGTTTTGCTCTCAGTCAAAATAGAAGAGTTGTAAAATGGCCAACAGCTGATCAGATTCGTCACCATGCACACACGGATAAGTCCATCCAATGGAATCAATCTCTTGTTAAGGACGTTTTGTCAGAACTTTATTCCAATTTCATACACGAGTTAGTAGAAGAAAGTCAAAGGCAAGGGAGGCTAAAAGAGTATGCCCCGATTGTGTCCAGATGCATTCCAAATATTGAAAATGTTGACGGACACTGGCAAATTTTGATATCTCCCATGATAGAGAAAATGAGAGATTTGCCAGTATATTTCACCCCTAATGAAGGAGGGAAGTGGATCCTCAAGAACCAAGCAGTATTTCTGAGAACAAGCATGGCGATACAAACAGGTAATACAGCTTTTTTAAAGCTAGGCGAATATTGTGGCAAATTGTTTGAGAAATATATCTTAACAAAACATTTTTGAGATATGTTATATGTTCATACATGACATTTTTCAATTCAAGATGAGGAAGTAGTATCGACTCTTCGAACAATTCTTGAGATGTATCGTCAAAATACCGTAGAAGTGGAAAATTACCAATGGGATACTATGAGGTTGCAAGGGAACCAAGAGGTCAATCCCGAATTCATAAACATGTAAGACCTCATTATTCATACATTTCTGTTGAATAACAATGTATTTGTTTTTATTGTTGCTATTATTACTAGTATATATTAGGTCGAATGCTGACTGACTTTTTTCATACCAATTGGTAGGCCGTTCTTTACAAACTAATTTTCACACGAAAACTTCCTGATAAAGAGTATATTCAAGTATTTTTTTTTCACATCTTGTTTTTCTGGGGTAGGTTAGGATCAAAGTTTCACATGCTCATATATATACATGTAGGAAACGCTGTAAAAATCTTCTAAGAACCATTGGGCCATCAAAGTTTATTCAAGTTTTTTAATCATTGCCTGCGGGTGTAGGAATGGGATTATAATAGAGGACAGAGGATTAAAGTATTATGTGGGAATATATGGGAAATTAAAACAAATTCTTTTAAAAAGTAGCAGGGCCACGCTAAATAAAATCAAATTGCAAATGTTTTCAAGTTGTGTGGATTCAAGCTTTTTTATACCCCCTGCGACTATCGTTTTGTCCTTGGTTGTCTGTCTGAAACTTTAATCTTGCTCATAACATTGAGTGGTACATGTAAGTGATGGGGCTTTCATGTCTCAGATGCACACTTCTTGTGACATGACTTGGTACCATAAGTTTTAGCCTTGTAATCTTGACCTTGGTGTTTGACCTTCTTTAAAGAAAATATAACCTATTCAATATCACCTGAACTATTTAAGGTAGAGCTTTCATAATTTACATATAGGTTTCTTATGGTAAGGTCTTACATTTCATACATGATCTTTGGCGTTGTGCTTTTTTGACTATTGATATCTCTTGAACCACAAGGTAGAAATCTTACATTTACTGAAGTTGGCTCGCTAAGATAATCCATGCTGTCACCACCGTCTCTACTTTCATTCAGTCATGTTAATCATATTATTGTTGAGGCATCCCTATGGTGTGTGAATTTAGATCCTTTGCTTCTCTTGGGAATAAAGATTGAAAAAAATTTAAAGCTCACAACAACAGCAGGGTCAAGGTAACTCAGGTGAGCGATGTGGTTCATGGACCTCTTTATGTTTAAGAGTTTTCTTTTGATATTTCTTTCATATTATGACAGAGTTATCTCTGATGTGTTTTGTAATTAAGATACAAATTACGACAGAATGCATGTTAAAAAATGTGTTATGATCATGAACCACAAGATATGGTGGGGAACACTAGGCAAATAATCGAAATTATTGTTTTCTGTCACAACTTTGTAACGTAATTGAAATAAATTTTAAGCTTGTCATCAGCGCAAATGTTGATTATCACAAGACAGCATATCATGACCCTCAGCTATGGTTATTTGGCGAAAATCTAGATCACGCCACCCCCAACAAGGATGAAATGAAAGGTGAAGATAACGAACAGCGATCAATCTCATAACTCCTTTAAGAAATACAAAATAGAGAGTTGGGCAAACACGGATCCCTGTTTATACCAGAGGTGGTATCAGGTGCCTAGGAGGAGTAAGCATCCCCTGTCGACCGGTCACACCCGCCGTGAATTCTGTATCCTGATCAGGTAAACGTAGCAATCTGTAGACAAAATCAGTGTGCCAAGAACGGCCTAACAATCGGTATGAAACACATCAGACAGTATTTGACCCAATGATTGGTTGTATTGGCAAACTAGATCATTATAACGAGCATATAACTTGTGAAATGCTGACTTTAAACGAGACTGTTGAATTCCCTGCACCATCAACTTGTTTGTCAGTAGCCTGCCTCCATTTAAAGACTGGTATAAATTGTTTAGGCATTTTGTAATGCCGAAACACGTTGGACATTTGGATATCAAGAATCGGGTGGGACACTAAGATTAAAACACCGTTTAAGGATATGTATATATTCACTCTCAGCGATCGTATGCAATATATTCACAACAGAAATGAATTGAACAATCGTCTTCGCTATAACTGCATGTGTGCTTTGTTCTAACCAAATTTTGAGTGTTGTAAGTAAATATTCAATATTTACGACCGTTTTATTACAAGACGTTTCTGAGAAATCAACATCATTTGCCTATATTTATTGATGGAGAGTGAGATCCGATTCTATTAGGTCACCTGAATAAACTCAGGTGACTTGAGCAAATTCAAGTGACTTTGTGCAATTGGTTTGCATTCGTCGTCAGTCGTCCGTCATGCTTTAAAGGGGCATGGACACGATTTGAGCTGAAAATTTTCAAATTTTATTTTTCCATTTTTATTGTTTACAATGCTTATCTAAAGTATTTCTAATGGTCAACCAAAATTTTGATATCAGTTGTTGAGTTACATGTGAGATACAGCACTCACAATTCTTTGTTATGTAAACAAGGCTCGTGCCATGTATTTGTTTACATATAGATCGCTTAATAGAAAATAGCATGTTTAAAACAAAATGAGATGTACCAAACACTAGAAACTATTCAATTGTGTTCAGAATTAAGTTGTTAATTGCAAAATCCGCTTCAAATGAACTTTTACTAGAATGTAAACATAAATATGGCATGAGCCTTGTTTACATAACAAAGAATTGTGAGCTCTGTATCTCCCATATACCTCGGCAACTGACATTCAAATTTTTACTGACCATTACAAATGCCTTAGATAAATATTCTAAACATTCAAAATGAAACAATTAAATTTGAAAATTTTCAGCTCAAATCCTGTCCATGCCCCTTTAACAATTGAATATTTAAACTTCTTGATAACTACCATTCCAATTCTTGTCAAATTTGGTATGAAGCATGTATGGGACAAGGGGGACATCTATTGTAAATTTCGGGACTCCTTGGGCCTAAGGGATGGGGCAAAAACTGCCACAAAATTACAATTTTCAAAAATCTTCCTCTCTAGAACCACACTTGTGTAAGAAAAGAAAAACTAAATGCATAACGATGTAGTGCAGGAAAGTCTATACCGAAATTGTAAATTTCATGATCCCCGGGGTAGAGGTTCTGACCCCAGGGCGAGGCCAAACTTGGTATATGTTGTTTATGTATAAAACACTTACATAACATCTTTAGTGCATTGATACTAAATTGATATTAAATGGACATTTAGAAGGAACATGCTGGTAGTCTTTCACCAAAATTGTCAATTTGATGATCCCAGGAGTAGGGGTTTTGGCATCTGGGTGGGAATGGTCAGTTATTGATTAATTGATTGTATCTTGTGTAACGTCTCTCTCAAGAATTTTTCACTCAGATGGAGACGTCACCAAGACCGGTGATGGGCTTCAAATTTAGGCCTTTGCTCGGCGCTTACGGCCATTGAGCAGTGAGGGTTCTTTAGCGGGCCACACCTACTGTGACACGGGACATCTGTTTTAAAGTATATCTCCAAGGACCCGTGACATTCACACCTGATGCCGAGCGTTTGGCTATGAAATTGTCACTACCTGTTTTAACGACTTAGGTCTGTCGCGGCCGGGATTCGAACCCCGGCCTTCCGCATGCGGGGCGAACGCTCTAAACTCTAGATCACCGCGGGGTGTGAACAATAGAGCAATTTCTAAAATATTTTCTGACAAAATAACAGCTAATGAGCTGTTATTTTGTCAGCAAATATTTTATTCAATTAAAATTGCTCAATATTAAATATTTCAGTAATACATGTAACACTAGTGTCTTAGAATTTCAAACAATTTTTGTCCTCAAAGCAGGCACATGAATGTGTAATTGTAGTGATGCAAAACACTAATTCTAACATAGTTTTATTCGGTTTCTCTTGTTTTTGTACTTCTTCTCCAAAACCACTGGGCTAATTTCAACCAAACTTGGCAAAAAAAAAAAAAAAAAAACATCCTTGGGTGAAGGGCTTGCCGGTTTGTTCAAATGAAGGACCATGTTCCCTTTAAAGGAGAGATAATCACAAAAATGCAAAAATTGATATGGGTGGGACATTTAAAAATCTTCTTCTCAAGAGCCACTGGGCCAAAGGAGCTGAAATTTACATGAAAGCTTTCTGACATATTGCAAATTCAGGTTTGTTGAAAGCATGGCCCCCGGGTGTAGGATGGGATCACAATAAGGGATCAAATTTTTATATACAAATATATAAGGGAGATCTTTAAAAATCTTCCTCTCAAGAATCACTGGGCTAGGAAAGGACAAATTTACATGAAAGCTTCCTGACATAGTGCAGATTCAAGCTTGTTAAAATCATGGCCCCGGGGTGCATGATGGGGCCACAATAGGGGATCAAAGTTTTACATGCAAATATGTAGGGAAAAATCTTTTTCTCAAAAACCACTGGGCCAGGAAAGTAGAAATTTCCATGAAAGCTTCCTGACAGTGCAGATTCACGTTTATTAAAATTGTGGTCCCGGGGGGATGGGATGGGGTTACAATAGGGAATCAAAGTTTTACATACAAAAATATAGTGAAAATCTTTTAAAATCTTCTTTTCAAGAACCACTGGAACAAGAAATTAAAAATTTACATGAAAGTTTCCTGACGTTGTGCAGATTTAAGTTTGCTGAAATCCTGGCCCCTGGGGGTAAGATGGTACCATAATTGGGGATCAAAGTTTTGCATACAAATATATAAGGGAAATCTTTAAAAAATCTTCTGAAGAATCACTGGGCCAGAAAAGTTTACATATTTACATGAACGCTTCCTGACATAGTACAAATTCAAGTTTGTTAGAATCACGGCCCCCGTGGGTGGATGGGGCAACAAAAGGGGATTAAAGTTTTACAAGCAAATATATAGAGAACATCTTTAAAAATCTTCTCAAGAACCATTGGGCCTAAGAAGTTTACATTTACATGAAAGCTTCCTGACATAGTGCAGATTCATGTTTGCAAAAATCATGAAACTGGGGGTAGGTTGGGGCCACAATAGGGATCAAAGTTTTATATGCGATTATATAGGGAAAATCTTTAAAAATAGGTCAAGGTGACTTAGGTAAGCAATGTGGCCCATGGACCTCTTCTTAGTTATTAATATATATTCCTATGCCATTGAGAGATTTTGAGAAAAATGGTCGCCATCACTTTGACAGCTAATGCCCCTTTAACTTCTTATTAAATACCATTCCAATTCTTTTCAAATTTAGTATGAAGCATCTTTGGGACAAGGGGAACATAACTTTCAGGACTCCTGCACCCCTGTGGCCTTAGGGACGTGGCAAAAACTGCAAAACGTGACCAATTTTCAACAAAATGCATAGGGATATAGTGCAGGAAATCCTCTACCAAAATTGTAAATTTCGTGATCCCCGGGATAGAGGTTCTGACCCCAGGGCAGGGCCATATTTGGTATACAGTATTTATATGTAAAACAATTAGATAACATCTTCTTTAGTGCTATTGATACTAAATTGATACTAAATGAAAGTACAGGAAGTCCTTTACCAAAATTGTAAATTTGATAATCCCAGGGGTGGGGGTTTTGGAATCAGGGTGGGACCAAAATGGTTATTTATTAAATGTATAAAAATAGAACTTTTTAAACTTCTTGATAACTGCTATTTCAATTCCTTTAAAATTTGTATGAAGCATCTTTGGGACAAGGAGGACATAAATTGTAAATTTCAGAACTCCTGCGCTACTGAGGCCTTAGGGGCGGGGCAAAACTTGCCAAAAATTGACCAATTTTCGAAAATGTTGTCTACAAATGCATATTTTTAAGAAAACCAAATTGCATATAGTGATGGCTTTTACCAAAATTGTAAGTCTCATGATCCCCGGGGTAGAGGTTCTGACTTCAGGCCTGGGCCAAATTTGGTGTATATATAGTGTGTATGTGTAAAACATGTAAATGATATCTGCTTTCAATAATGCTATTAATACTAAATTAAAACTAAATAGATATTTGGAAGGAGTACATGTAGGTAGTCCTTTACCAAAATTGTAAATGTCATGATTGGAGGGTGAACATCGCATGCGATGGCTGAGAGTGAATACAGGTGGTATGTACTTAACCGAAAACGGCGTTATAAATCTTTGACCCGGTTCTGAGTCATAGTAATATACGAATACACCCGGAGTGCGAAAGTTTTAATCGCCAGAAACTGAAGACACTCTAGTTCTCAGAGTTCAAAAGACCTGCTTTTGCACCACCTGAATGAAAACCTCTATTACTGATTATTTGTGTTTCACTAGTCTACTAGAATATCACCAAGCTTAATTCTTCTACATGTTGAAAGTAATTTCTGATAAATTTTAGGATCTTGAGAAAGTCCGAGGAATACACCAGTTGCAGTGATCACGACAAGTTCAATCTCATTCGATACCTTCTGGGTTCCGGCAATGCTAAACATGTGGAAGGTCTCTATCTTGTACCTCTTCACAATGGGAATTACACAAAAATTAGTCGAGAGAAAAAAAGTTCAAACTTCATACATATGGCATCGCCGGAAGAGGTAGACATACTGGTTGGCATGGAAGATGTACTTTTGCGTATGTTACCGTCAGATGTTACGAACATGTTTTCAGACCTGGTTAAAAAGGGTAAGAAAATACATGTATTTTGCTTGATTTTATACCATCTCTTAACATGCCATTTTGAAGAGGTCAATTTTAAACAGATATTTGTTGCATCTGCTTTTGTCTATAATAGCGATGGAAAAAATCGCAATCTAGTGTAAGCATGGGCATAAATAACTTTCACATCATCTTTCTTAGTTGCCAAATTTAGGTACTATGAACTCATTGAATGCTTGTTTTTCGTTAGAAAACCTTTCCTTTTTCATGTGGAATACACGGAATTTATGCATTGCAACGTATGTTTGTATGTGATCGAGACGACGATATGCTGAATACAATTTTCAGATTCTATCAAAGGAAAATTCATTTTATTAAATTTCGTGAAAATGATTTACTTTAAAGGACACGATTTGAGCTGAAAATTTTCAAATTTTATTTTTCCTTTTTTGTTTGTTTACAATGCTTAATTAAAGTATTTGTAATGGTCAACCAAAATTTGAATATCAGTTGTTGAGTTATAAGTGAGATACAGCACTCACAATTTTTTGTTATGTAAACAAGGCTCGTGCCATGTTTTTGTTTACATATAGATTGCTTAATAAAAAATAGCATGTTTAAAACAAAATGAGAAATGCTAAACACTAGAAACTATTTAACTATGTCCAGAATTAACTTTTTAGTTGAAAAAACCTGCTTTAAACAAAACTTTTACTAGTATATCTAAGCTATGTAAACAAAAACCATGGCACGAGCCTTGAATTGTTTACATACCAAAGAATTCGAGCTCTTTATCTCCCATCCACCTGGACAACTGACGTTCAAATTTTTGCTGATCATTAGAAATACGTTAGTTTAGCATTCTAAACATTTAAAAATGGAAAAATAAAGTTTGAATCGTGTTTATGCCCCTTTAATATTGACTGCTATCTAGTCATGCCCCAAGCTGTTGGCGCTGAATTTATGCATAACAATATCTAAGTTTATTAACTTCACCCCTTTTTTGATTTTCATTTCCTTTTGCATTTAAAAGAATGCTACCATTGACCGTGACTATTATCGAAAGTTAGTTAATCTCGCCATCACAAAAAAGTTATGTAATGTTATGTTTTAAGTTAGATCCAAAATATTACATTACGACATCAATACCAAGTATATTTACTTAGTATTTGATTTTTGTTTCCAAACTTTTGTGAAAATATGATGATTTGAAATGTTTTTAAATTAGGTCTAAGATTTATAAAAATTACAAGTAAAATACCATTTTCAGGCATATACCAGATCCGTTACCTGCATGAGGCTAATTTCATCGATCTCCTGAAACGAACAATTCATAAAAATATCGGAGATGGACCGTATCCCGTCAGATGGACAATTTCAGGCTCAGATCTTGATTTGAAATGGCTTGAAAGGGTATGGAAATTTATAGTGGACAAATTTCCAAGCAAATTGGACATCGTGTCACATCTCCCATTGATTCCGGAAATGGTAGAAAGCGACGTGTATCAAATGCACATGTTGAATGAGAATTTGATGCTTGGACAGATGTCGAAAAACATTTCAATATGTTTCAAATTGCTTTCAGTCATAGTTTTGGGATCATTGCCGGAATTTGTCCGTCAGCATTCTCAGTTACATAAATTCATACCCGATACTTCTGCTGTTAGTATTTTGAATATCATCGATAAAGTTGGTCGAATGCAGAATTGGAAAGAAAAGGTTGAGCAGTTCAATCAAAATACTACAGTGGAACAGAAGGCAGAATTCCTACATTTCTTCAGCAGGGAACGTCAACCACTGAGCGAATCTGCGAAAAATGTATTGAAGAGCTTAAAAATGTTCGAAACTCGGAAGGGATACGTTAGCATTTCACAAAATAATCGAGTTCTACCACAAAGTCTGCCTGTGCCCTACCCATCAGATGTCATTCTATCCACAGACAAAAACACCATTCACTTTGCGAAGCAACTTGGGGCACAAGCGCTAGGTGAAGCGGACATCTTCAAAGAAATCTTACTCAGCATTTTGAACGAGAAATTTTATAGCCAAGAAGAAATGCTGAAAGTGATGAAATTTATTGTAGAAAAAAAGATTTACAACAAAAGCAACGAGCTCCTTCAGCTAATTAAAAGTGTACCATTTGTTCTAACAAGGAAAGATATGTACAAAAAACCATCAGAGTTGTTTGATCCTTCTGATGACATTGCTGTCAAAATAGTTTGGAATCAATCTATGTTTCCGGCAAAAAGTGTCCAGGCAAAAGGAATCAAAGTACTAAAGAAACTGGGACTCAAGTCAAATGAGAAGTTAACAGCTACAGAAATATACCATGCTGCTTTTGCAATACATCAAAGCAGTATTGATAGTCATATAACTACTGCAGATCAAGAAAGACAAGCAGCAGTTTTGAAAGTACTAACCAACAGGAGGGATTTATTTAATGAATATGTGCAAAACGAGGGACAAAATCTGAGATCACTTTTGATGGAACTGGAAATAATACAGCCACTTCAGCGCCCAAGTTCACCTATTCCAAATATGCAGTGGTTCAAGTCAGAACATTTTTATTGCAAGCCATCCAAAGTTTACCACAGTAAATATGAAGGACTGGTCGGTAATGTTGTCCCAATCATTATACCCAATACATCTTCCACACTAGCTGAAGAATTTGGCTGGAATACTAGGATACCAGATTTGGAACTTGTACTGCAGCAGCATTTGAAATATACAGAAAATTATGAAGAGAAATACAAATCGGAGTATCTTCTTCCTGTCAAGCGAGTATATGAATATTTGGCAGAGTTATATGCTTCTAGAAGAAATATTGAGATACAGTTAGGGAAAGTATGGATGGGCGATGGCTTTGTTCTACCAAGTCAAATCTCTATCAATAGGAGTTCAGATGACATTGCACTTCAGCCATATCTTGTACCATTACCAAAGGAGTTTCAAACATATCAGATGAAAGAATTAGCAAAACATCTTGGTTGCAAGCAAAGACAAACAACTGAAACACTTATTGAAATTTTGTACTCCTTGAAAGACAAGCATGAAAATAATCATCTCGGAATAGACTGCATTCGTCGTGATCTGGAAATCATAATTAGGATCCTTAATAAACTGAAATTTGCTTCTGAAATTGACAGTATGAATGTACCAATTCCAATTCACACAGCTGTTGACACGAAACTAGAATTTCGACCTGCCGAAGAGTGCAACTACTGCAATGCAGACTGGTTAAAAAGTCTGGCGGAAGAGGAAGGGGAACATATGTATTTTGTTCATAAGGATGTAACATCTGACACTGCAGCAAGACTTGGAGTACCATCTCTTACAGAAAATTTGTTATCAGAGACTGAAGGTATCCAGGAATGGGGGCAAACTGAACCATTGACCAGAAGAATAAAAAATCTGCTTAAAGATTACAAAGATGGTTTTGCTATTCCTAAAGAAATAGTACAAAATGCTGATGATGCAAAAGCCACAAAAGTTTGCTTCCTTTATGATGAAAGAGAAAACGTGGATTGTAGAACAAGACTGATTGACGAACATATGGAATCTTGTCAGGGTCCAGCCCTGTGGGCATACAATGATGCTTCATTCTCGCAACAGGATTTAGAAAATATTACAAAACTGAGTGGAGCAACCAAGGCAGACGATTTGACCAAAGTTGGAAAATTTGGACTAGGGTTTTGCTCGGTGTACAATTTAACAGACGTTCCTAGTTTTATCACAGGTTCAAATATGGTTATATTTGACCCGCATGCGAAGTATCTCGGCAAGGCTGTGAAGAAAAGTAATCCGGGACTCAAAATAGACCTTACCGCAACGAAAAACAAGGTTCTGGTCCGAAGAATGAGAAATCAATTTAAACCTTTCAACACTATCTTCGGTTGCAATCTTGACACTGAAAACCCGTCGTTTTCTGGTGTCCTCTTCCGATTTCCTTTGCGAACAAAACAACAGGCTTTCCAAAGCGAGATCAGTGAAAAACATTACGATGAGAATGAAATGAATAGCATGATTCGTTTGTATGTGGAAAGTGCAGGAAATTTGCTACTGTTTACCCAATATGTCAAGGAAATTGAATTCTATCATCTTCCAAAAAATTGTCCTCCAGATGAAATGGTTCTTTTGCATCGCGTTCATAGAAAGGATCACTCGTCAGACAACTCTGATATTTTATCAACATTTGGATCAGATATCAAATTATGGAAAAGGAATTGGAAAAGGAACCCTCCGAAAGTTCTTCAGAAATCATTAGTCAGTATATCAAGTGAAGTGACCCAAGACTGCCAACGATTTTGTGAATCAAACCAAGGAAAATTTGAAGCAAAATGGTTTATATCGTGGGCATCTGGTACAACATCAAGTTTACAGATGGCAAAACAAACTAATCTTGCAGGTGCTTTACCATTGGCAAGCATTGCAATTTATGTTGAAGAAGAAGATGGTGATCTAATTTTCAAACCCCTGCAAGCGACTCCCTGTGGATTTTACAATGAAAGTCATATTTTTTGTTATCTACCTTTACCGGTTACTACACCACTTCCTGTACACGTAAATGGATCATTTGCTGTATCCTCCAATAGAAGGCAACTCTCGTCAAAAACCACGGATGACAAAACAGATTTTGAAATTGAATGGAATCAAGCACTGCTGTCTGACGCTGTAGCCAATGCATATATCCATTTGATAGAAAGTTTGGGAGAAAATGACATACTCTGTGAAAATTACCAAAATATATGGCCAACAGTCTCGAACTGTAATGAAAACAAGCTGTTTGATGTCTTTTACAGAACATTTTATGAATTGATTATTCAGAAAGATAGCAAAGTGTTTTGTAGAGACAAAATATGGGCATCTTTGAGTCGATCTACATTCTTAGATCCAGAATTGCAGATGTCAGATATAGGAGAAATGGCAATAAAAGCAACGATACATTACATAGAAAATGAAATAGAGACCTTGATTCCGCTTGAAAAACAGATTTTAGAAAGTTTTTTAGCATTGTTTAGAAAACTACCAGATCAGCTGCAATCGAAGATAATTCCTTTAGAAAGGTTTTATTTGGATGTATTTTTGAAAAATATCAGCGATGAATACTGGTCGTTGGACATGATCTCAAATCTTGTACTATTTGCGTTAGACAAAGCAAATAAAGTGGTGAATTCAAGCATGAAAGGAATTGAATGTATTCCTACCAGTCCTAAGGGAACACTAAAAAAGCCATGCGAATTGGTGGAACGTGGTGGAAAGGCAGCACGTTTATTTTGTGAGGAGGATGAACGATTTATTCCAAGAGAATTTGAAACTATGGATCGTCAAAATGCTCTCAGATGTATGGGGATGATGACAAATAAAATTGATGATAATCTCTTAATTGAACGAATTTCATCAGTTGAAATTGTCGCAGATAAATGCATGAAATGTGGTATCGAAAGATGTAAAAATATTTTGAATTACATTCAAGAAAGTGAATCTTTAACAAACGCTGCATCCAACCACATCAAGAACATTGCATTTCTTCCTGTTTTAGCAAAATCGAATGATTGGCCATTACAATGGGCAGCAGACGCCAGTAGATGCAAACTCTTTGACTCAAAGTGTTCTCAACATTTGCAAGAATCCTTCACATGTACACTGGCTAAACCAGCAGTTCTTTACATGGACGCTTGTAAACATTTGGTCGGATGTTTAGAGCTTATTGTGAACATGTCTATGTTACAAGTCTCATTGTATCCCAGAAATGTGCTTTGTAAAGTTGGTGTCAACAGAAAAGAGGATATACCAGTTGCTCAGGTCGTCCATCAGCTTACTGTAATATGCCGAACTGTTAATCCTGTGTCAATATCGGAGACATCCAAGCATCTACTGAGAACGGTTTGTGCAGATATTTATAAACACCTGGATGATGTGTGTCAAAACGGTTCTTCAGTAGAAATTGAGCCACTAAAGGAAGAGTCTTGTCTACTAGTTGATGATACATTCGTGAAGCCTGACCAAACTGCATTATTTATCCCAGTTAATTGTTCTCCAGTATTATTTGGTTTGAATCGTATTCAGTGGAGAAGCAACACTAGATTTCTGGAAGTGATTGGTGTGAAGAAAGAATTTGACGAAAAGGATGTAGTTGCAGTCCTAAAAGAAATGACAGAAAAGCATAAAGGTGCACTTGATGAAACATCTCTAAATCTTGCTTGTAAACTTGTTGAATTACTGGCTGAAGTATCTAGAGAAACAGACGTCCAGGAAGACAAAATGGATATTTGTATTCCAGATGAAGATGGAATTCTTTCTCCTATTCGTAATTTATGCTTAGATGACAGTACAGTGTTACAAAAAGGGAAATCTTTAAAATACATTAATAAGAACATCAGAGAGGCAGATGCAAGAAAGCTTGGAGTACAGTCAAAGATAAGAGGATCATTGATACAAAATTACATCAAACAAGTGAGACCATTCGGACAAAAAGAAGAACTTTCCGATCGCATCAGAAGAATACTTCAACAATATCCGTTAAAGGAAGGCATTTTAAAAGAAATGCTGCAAAATGCAGATGATGCCAAAGCAACTGAGGTGATGTTCATTACAGATTTTAATAGCTATGAGACAGAAAAAACATTTTGTCCTTCGTGGAATTCACTTCAAGGGCCTGCACTTTTGGTATACAACAACAGTTACTTCTCTGAGAATGATATCAGCGGTATTCAGCATTTAGGTCGAGGATCGAAAGGAGATGATCCAACAAAAACAGGACAATATGGTGTGGGTTTCAATTCTGTTTACCACATAACAGATGTTCCGTCATTCCTATCGAAACCACCTGAAGATGACAAAGACACATTATGTGTTATGGATCCACATTGCAAATATGCACCGGATGCAAGTGAGATTTCACCTGGTGCCAGATTTACTCGATTAAATGACTTACGGAACCCATTTGCTGATGCTTTCAAATGTTATCATGAGAATATTTTACTTCAGTCACCAGGAACAGTATTTAGGTTACCACTCCGTACTCTTCACTTTGCTGAGAAATCCGAGCTGTCAGACAAGGTAGTTTCCAAAGAAAATATCTTAAATATGTTGGAGACGTTTGAATCAGAAATGACAAAGTGTTTATTATTCTTGCGGAACGTGACAAAAATATCTGTAGCAAGCATCGAAAATGGAGAACTGATAGTGAAAAGCAGTACTGAACTGCTTATTTCAGAGGATGATAAAAACAAAAAGGCACTGTTTGACGAACACATTGTGAATAAAGCCACTTTATTTCAGAAAACCAGAGAAATCAGAGAAATATTTTGCACAAATCCAATTGATGTAACTTACTTTGTGACAGTAAAACATCAATTGAAAGATGAAAGTAAATGGTGTATTATTCAAACATTTGGGTTTAATGATGGGATTCAGATTCCAAACTCTGTTCAAGATGCCGTAGATGATCACAATTTAGGACTTCTACCCATTGGAGGAATTGCAATGCCTTTGGAAAGGTCTGCATTGACAGATGCAACAGCATTTTGCTTCTTGCCGTTGCCTAGCACAACTGGCTTAACTATGCACGTCAATGGTCATTTTTCTCTTGACAATGAATCAAGAAGAGGTTTATGGAAAGATGATAAAAAGGAATATAGAACACAATGGAACTATATGGTGTTGGAACATGTCATTGCTCCAGTTTACACGAAGGCGCTGGAGTCTTTACAGGATAATTTAGGATTACACCCCAAGTCAAGACATGAATCGAGTGATTTGTGGTTAAAACTGGATATGTTTCACAGTTTTTTCCCAAATATTAAAAAAGCCAGCGACCATTATTGGGAACATTTTGTGAAAGCTGTGTATTGCTGTATTGCTGATAGACACAAGAAATTATTTTTGTCCCATAATTTGGTCGACCTAAATGTCAGAGAAGTTTCGTTTTATCCCATGCATGAGGAAACTGGAATGGTTCTTTTCAATGATGAATTCACAGGTCACACAACAGAAATTGAAATTGCAAAAGACTTGGGAGTTAAACTCGTAGATACACCTTTATGGATCTGCGGGTGTATAGAAAATGTCAATATTACAATTCAGAAATTCTGTGCCAAAAATATCATGGATTTTCTAAAATCTGAGAACTGTGAACTTAAAAATGCTTTAAAAAACAACAAACAGGTAGAATTGTCAAAATCACCATTCAAAACACTTAATCGTGTGGTGGCGTGTTTAGAATTTTGTATGAGAAGTGAAGAATTTATCTCTGACGTGGAAGGATTGCCTCTCTGTGTATTGCAGACTGGAAACCTTGTAGAATTTCATTGCGCCAAACCTGTTTTACGAACGTCATTTTCAAGCTTAGTGCCAAAGTCAGCCGACAATTTTCTACACATAGACTTGCATGAATTATTCTGCAAAGTGGAGCTGAAGTGTATAGAAGATATGAACCTTCAAAAGTTTGTGGAACTTTTGCCATTTGAATTGGACTATGACAAATTTCGCCATAAGGTATGTCAGTGGAACCCAAAGCAGCCAAACATTCCAAACAAATCGTGGATGAAGACGCTATGGAGATTCCTCAGAGGAGAAATAGGGGAGACTCGAGATCAAATAGAAATAAAACGCACTATCCACGAGATATTGCCTTGGTGTTTAATACCTACCACACAAGTCTGTGGTACAAAGCTTGAAAACATGGAAAATACTACAAACAAGCTTATTCCTGTGGAATTCGCAAACCATGTTATCAATTTATCTTCGTTTCCAACAGCAGTGGAAATTTCTTTAAAAAAATTGAATTTGCCTCTGTTGGGCCATAACTGTTTGCCTTACTCACATCCACTGCGTCATCTTATTGCTTCACAAGATCGAATTCATGATGTGTTAGAGTGCCTGTATGTTCACAGGCAAACAATAGCAGAGAATACACAAATAAACCTCAACGATTGTGACAACATTCTTGAGTACTTTGCAGGTGGGTTGACGGGTTTATTGAATCTACCAAATTCACAAACTTTTCTTGACAAGTTGAGACAGCTACCCTTATTTACGACAGTACATGGTCAGAAAATCAGTCTGGAAGAAAACCGTGATATTTTAGTACTTCCTTATGGTCTTCCAGGCGACGGAATGAATATCTGGGCTGAGAAAACAAGTAAAATACTGCTGCGTCAAAGTTATAGACTGAAATGCATTTTCGAGCATTTCCATGTGACGGAACACTCTATATCTGAAGTATATAGGGTGCATATTCTTCCAGCATTCTTCAATATACCTGAAGAAAAAAGAATGGTCCACTTAGAATACATAAAAAATGAATTGTTGAAATGTTCTGGTAGATATAATGAAGAACAAGACAAACTTATCAAAGCAGTAAAAGGAATTAAATTCATACCCCAAAGTGGAATTTACAAATTAGCTTCTGAATTTTTCAGTCCATTTAATAAGCTGATAACAATTATGTGTGAGGATCCAAACTGTTACCCGCCTCTGCCATTTTCCACTGAGTCATGGAGAGTTTTTATGACTCTGGCCGGTATGAAAACTGAAGTGTCAAAAGATTTATTTTTAGAATTTACACTTCAGTTGCAAGTACAAGGACGCATGGGCTTGTCCGAAACAATTGAAAAGAAGTCAAAATCCCTTGTCCATCATTTAATACATGCATCTGAGCTTCATTCCACTGACTTTCTGGAACAAGTGAGTAGAATCAAATTCATTGTACCACAGAAAATAAACTCAGTGCATAGTAAAATATATTCTCCTCCAAAAGATGAATCTAACCATCTGATACACTTCAACGGATCTGTGATGAGTATGTATGAAACAGTTGCGTGGACACAATGTAGGATACTGCCGCATTGGACTAACAATGCAAATGTGTTCTCGGGACTTGCTTTGTCAAAAGTTGGAGTTCAGAAACCAAAGAAAGGAAAAATTCTTACCCATATTCAAACAGTATGCAATCACCTTGGACGTCTATCAGAGACAAGTATCAGTTCCTTAGGAGTTGATCAGATATCCAGATTGATGAAGGAATTTTATGAATATGCAAGTGGTTCAGATATTTTATCATCAGAGTTACAGATATTCAAGGAAATTCCATTTCTTTTCGTTTCCAAACTTCCACGTTTACTGCCTTGTGAAAGATTTACTCTTCAGTTTGACGATCAATACACAATGATACCCTATTCAATGGTTGTCCCGGATGAATACTTTGGATGTTTTCCTCTCTTCGAAAAACTTGGAGCTGCCAGGAAAATTTCTACAAAAACATTTGCAAATACATTGAAGCAACTCCATTCCAACGATGGTATGAACGCAAACGAACTGAAGATAGCACAGAAAGCAATGAAATATTTCTTTGAGTTTCTTCCATCGGATAATATTTCAGAGGAGCTAGATGATCAGGAACTTTTCCTGCTATCGAAAAACAGCAGGTTGATAAAGGCTGAATCATTAATTTACATGAATGATATAAACTTGGATAAAGTTTTAACAGACACAGAAAAACATTTTGAAGTATTGTCAGATGTAGAAGGAACAAATAAAGAAAGCATGCAAACAAAATTAAAAAGTCTACCAGAAAGAATTCGACCCAAGTTCGTATCTGATGTCATCAAGTCTAAAATTGATATGTCAAATGCCACTATAAGTGAAAATCCGGTCTCAAGAGAAATAAATGATTTTCTCGTAAGCAATGATTTTGTCAATGCGGTCCTGAGATTGGTGTTGAAAGAAAAGCTTGAGAAAAGGAAAGACCCCCCTTCTGATGAAAACATTTCACATATCAGAGAAAATTTGAGAGCAATACGTGTAAAATGTGCCAGTGGTTTGCAGAAAGTTTACATTTTCCAAGGCAAACATATTCAAACAGAACCAGATTCAAGATCTTTTGTGTGCGATGAGGAGAATGGACATCTGCAATGTTTGATTTATTCGAATTTCTTTAATGAAAATGATTCCGAAAAGGTTGTCCATAGAAATCTGGATTTTATTGCTAAAGCCATCAGAAAATGCACGGACTGTAAGTTCTACAAGACAGAATATTTACTTATGCTGTGTATGAAAATGAAAAATCGCTCGGAAATCGAATCTTTCTTGGATGAACTTAGCGTTCCATCTTTGAACAAAAAGCATAATGACATCTCCCATCAACCTCCCAAGCCTGGTGATGTTGTAGAAATCCGATGGCATGCTATTCTAGACAATGCCTTCATATCATTTGAACCTGAAGAGTACGTGGCTTATCTTACAGGAACAAACGAACAAACGGGAGATATGGAATACAAATATGGCATAGTGAAAGAAAAAATACCAACTGCTAGTACAACCGATCTGTCAATTTTACAAGCATACCTTGTCCAAAGGGGACCACACGAAGAAAAGGAAATGAAAGCATTCGAACTTTACAAATTTAATAGATCAAAGAAACAAGATGATAACAATACGTTCCAAGATTTTCAAGTTAGAGTTTTGAATAGAAGGGAGCCAACTTTTGATCAAAATTTACCACCTCGAGACAACAGAACTTTGGATGCAATTTTCAAAGAAATCAGAGAAATCTTGAAGCATGCATTTACACTTCCTGATGATCAACAGAGAACTATTTGCCGCCGAGTGATGTTCCAGTGGCATCCGGATAAAAATGTAGATGATGTTGAGAGAGCAACGAAAGCATTTCAGTATATACGAAAAATTATTCAACAACTTGAAAATAGAGAAAATGTTGATGCAGAAGAAAGAACAGAACAACCAAACAGATCCCATCCGTGGAGTGATAGTTTTTTCGATGAATTTGAGAGATTCTTCAGAAGAGAGCAAGAATACCAGAGGCGATATCACAGACCATCAAGCTCATCAAGAAGTCACTATCAACATACTGACGATACCTACTACCCAAAGCCACAGCCGTACGAAGCTACTAGATGGCTTGATGAATCGAAATATGATATACGTTTTGCAAGGCAATCAGAATGTTCAACAGAGGATTTCTTCAATTGGATTTGTTTGATCAGCCATCAAGTGAGTGATGTTTTGTTCATATGTAAATAAATATTATCATATTACAATTATACAAAATCGATAGAACAAATTACATGAAAATGTATTATTCAAAAATGCATCTGTATGTAGTTTGCTTTATGTGCGTTTGATACATGACTCTTACAGCGAATTACAAAAGACCGGTTGAAATTTCAATTGCGTGCTGGATTGATCAATAGACTTTACAATTTGGTCAGCAAAGTATCACATTTGGTCTGAATTTGGGTCACTAGAAATAGAATAACTAAACAATAGAAGACTGAACCTGAATGGTTTAGCTAGAATAACTAGAATTATATTGGTCAGAAACAGTAACAGTAGAAGAGTATTCTGGAAGTTTTCTTTGTGTGATATGTAATGGTTATCTTCTAGCATCCTCGTAATATTCACATTATCAAATAGATGGGCGGTCCTTCTGTCACGAGTGCGCACGAGTGAGAGAAGGACCGCCCATCTCTTTGATAATGTGAATATTACGAGGATGCTAGAAGATAACCGACTTGTCACATATTTCAAAAGCTTATCATTTTACATTTATTGAACCATACATTCAATACAATGGTAGATTGAAATATACCATCGTCGGACGATGCATGTGTATATAAAATTTAATACGCTTTACCCGTAAAACAGCAAAACTAACTTAACGAAATTGATTATCCCTGTCAGTATCAATCACATATTGGTGGCTTCATAAATAATTTTTCAGGAATTTAATTCTATACATGTATTTGTACAAATGTTTTTAAGAAAACATGTATAACACAAATATTAAAGTAGGAAAAAGATTAAAGACTTGCATTAGCAAACTCTTTATAAAATAAGGGAGAGAGAGAACTATTTAACATTACTGACTGGGGAAAAAACCGGTCACAGGTATGCGTATATCTGTTACATAACAAGTTCTGTCTGCTTCAACGCCCATCATTAATCGGCTCACGCTTTACCCGTAAAACAGCAAAACTAACTTAACGAAAACTGGTTATACCTGGCAGTCTCTATCACATATTGGTGGCTGTGTAACACAAATATTAAAGTGGGAAAAGGATTAAAGACTTGCATTAGCAAACTCTTTATAAAATGAGAGAGAGAGAAACTATTTAACATTACTGACTGCAAAAACCGTCACAGGTATGTGTATACATGTATTTGTTACATAACACTTCCTGTCTGCTTCAACGCCCATCATCAATCGGCGCACGCTTTACCCGTGAAACATCAAAAGTAACTTCACGAAAACTGAATTACCCCTGTCTTGTTTCTGTTGTGTAATTCTGATGTTAGTACTGCCCATGCGATAACAAGGTGGGAGGAGCTCGTTTTATCACGTATGCGATAAAAAAAACCTTGTTGATGATAACCAGATACAATACCTGAACAACAAAAGAAAATCACTGTAAATATGTGACACATGTATTTGTTACATAACACTTCTCGTCTGTTTCAACGCCCCAGACATCGATCGGCGCACGCTTTACCCGTGAAACAGCAAATGTAACTTCACGAAAACTGAATTATCCCTGCCTTGTTTCTATTGTGTAATTCTGATGTTAGTACCGCCCATGCAATAACAAGGTGGGAGGAGCTCGTTTTATCACATATGCGATAAAAAAAACCTTGTTGATGATAACCAGATACAATACCTGAATAATTACAAAAGAAAATCACTGTAAATATGTGACAAGAATTGACTGACCTCAAACAGATGAATGGTACATGTGGGCACTCTGGGAGATGTCTACTGAAAATTTCTTAATTAAGTGAAATTGATGAGAGTTTAGTAAAGTTCAATCTAATCAATAATCACAATTGTATTTGAGAGAGAGAGAGAGAGAGAGAGAGAGAGAGAGAGAGAGAGAGAGAGAGAGAGAGAGAGAGAGTGTGTGTGTGTGTGTGTGTGTGTGTCCCTCCGACAGCTTTTAAAACATTTCGTCAAATAACATAAATATTGATAAAATTAATAAAGTACAGTGTAATTGGTTAAGCCGTGTTAATGTGTTTTGTTCATTGTGGAATAATTAGGCATGACATATTACTGTTGATAAACAATAACCGTACGCTTAGAATGAGAAAGTATAGCATGAACTATAACAAAATCGAGATATAGTTGTATAATATATTTTTCATCTCTACTTGAAGGCTGCTGAAAAAGCTCTGATTGCTTGGCAGTATAATGAGGACTCAAATCGAGTTACACGTTCTGAAAACCTTTCGAATCTAGCTCGGAGATGTCCTGATGAGCTACGACGTTTAGCGAGTGACCTTCAGAACCTAACACGTGACACGCAGAGGATGAGGTACCCCAATACCAATCACAAACCATCCACAGCTTATAGTAGAGTCCAGGCAGATCGCGCGTTCGAGCTGGCCAAGCTTATAGTAGACAAGGTGGACGAGATCGTTAAATTTTAATACGCACTTCTGCATTGGAACATTTCGAACTTGCTACAATTACTGCAGCGTCATAACTACATCGAGTTTTTAGAAATGTTATTATATATATATGTAATTGAACTACGTAAATGTCATTATTTAGAATAGAAAATACATTGTGCACACTTTCTTCTATTGTATCTGTAAATTGTTTTTCTTTTTGCCAACTACGTGGTTTTTTCTTTCCATGGTGTATTTTGGGTTTAAATATGTAATGCTACATTCCAAATGTGTGTGTCATTAACTACTTATGGCTAATATTTCATTCTACATTGTGGTATTATAAGTACAAGTTTGCTTTTTAAATAATGCTGATTATAAATGTTTGGTAATGGTATTGCATAAAATTGTAATGTATATATACTTGTTTATATTACATTTCAAAACCCTGTTTGATGTTAACACGTCACACACACACGTTTATAAAAGTCATAATAACGCTTTGATTCATGTGTTTTGTCGCAGTATGACTTGCATAGATATGTATAACTATTTTTGAACATTCAGACATAATATTATATTGTGCTATCATTCAATGCTATGTTATATAGTTTATACTTTTCATCACAGTATATTGAAAACTTTCTAATACATGTATACAAGTATTAATAAATCTGTAATTGTGAAAAATTTGCAAATCACAGGTTTTGTGTAATTCATGACATCCTCCCAAATCTATGTCAACTTTATACTTATTTCTATGATTAAATTTTTTGATTGAAATTCAATATTTCATATAAATTAGTCTAACTTAACCTATGGAAGATATTTTTTAAGCTCTTGTTACAGAGAAGAATTCTGAAATAAAAATTTTTAAATTTTAATTCAAAGTCTTTAGTTATTCTTTACTGATGTTACAGGTGTATGATATTGCAATTATGTATTAAATGTTGAAAATGATGCACTGTAATCCTTTAAAATATATTCTAAGATACACCCAGCAAATTAAGTTGTGGGAGTTATAAAGGTGTTTTGGACAGAAATTAGACTTGTATGTCATAATCCAAACCCAAGGTCATTTGGAGAAATTTGAGTTGCTGAAGAAAATTTTAAAACATGTTTGGGTCATATCTTTGTAACAAAGCAAAACTAAATGCTGGTACTCAACAGAAAGGATGATCATTACCCAAAGCTACCTCCTTACTTAGTCCTTCATTTAGATTGTTTATTAGGCCAAAGAAACAGTCTGATGCATATATAACTAGGGCTACATGTAATGCAGGGATTGTAGGGGCTTTTATGACTTAATGCAGTGTTCAAATCGATGGTATATCAAATATATCTCAGTTTGGATAACCCCCATATCGTTGGTTACTCAAGAATGACATGACAAACCATTAGAACAAACTACAACTGTATATGCATATCTATACAAGGTGGTACGCCATCTCGTGAAATTTCATCACATTCCACAGAAATACTGCTTACAAAAACTTCCATAAAAGGAGTGAAAACTATTAGGATCCTACATCTACAATTAATTTAATATTTTCTTTGAAAGGGTTATAATTCTAACTAATTCAGAAGGAATTAGTGTGAAGAATAAAGAAATCTTAGTGATTCCAATGATGTGGAACTAGATACCGGACAACAAACAAAATGAGTGTGCTTCTTGCAGCACTGTACACGTGCACATGTATGCCTTGAAAGATTATATTTATATAAAAAAAATATTTTTCAAGAGTAATGCCTGTGCTGCAATACGAGTCCTTGCATCCAATATATTCAGTTACACAAAATGTTGACCTGTACTTCACAATATACCCTTAAGGTTCTTGAAAAGATTTTATATATCATTATGCACATAAAAATCTTAATCTTATATCAAAGTCCCCTCCAATTTCACTTGTGGAGGACTAAAAATCTAGCCAAGAGGTTATAAAACTTTATCATACTCATATTGAGCTGATATCGCAGTACAATAAAACTGTTTATAAAAAAGTAATAAATTAAATTTGAATTTTAAGGTTTTTATTTTCGTTTGTGGGTTCTTTTTCCAAACCGCTTGCTTATAACAAAACAACTTCCATACAAGATGTTATAAAATTCAGATGGTTTCCTCTAACATGTGATTACAACAATGGAACGTAAATCACAAGATTTCATTTTTCATCATCTCTGCTACAGTCACTTGGAGTATCTAGTATTACTGCGGTTCAGCTCTGTAAAATATCAATTTCTTCAAGTGGAATCTGCAGTCGAATTTCTTTCTCCAGCATCAAGTCAGTGATTTCTTCCAGTTTGGAATTTTTGAAAATTTTCACGCCATCCATATAAAGACTCTACAAAACATAAAATATATCTATATATACACTCTATATAACATATTATCCTTATCAAAACTGTTTGATATTTGGAAAGAGGATCAAAGTTAAGGCAAAATCTGCAGTTATTAAAAACTGAAATTTTCCTGATAGGCTGAAGTCACACATCATTTCCTAAAGAGAAACTTCATGCATTCATTATGCACTTCTGTACAACAGGTGAACATTGAATTTATTCATCATTGTGACACGAATTACCACTGAGATTCTAATCATCTGTTTGCGACTATGATATATGTCAAATCATTTGTTTGTCATTGTGATGTTACATAGGTCTCTGGGATAACTGTTCATGAGAACTCACTTCTTCCCAGCAAAGAACAAAACAAATGTAAAGTCATTTAATAAAACTATCATATAAAAATTTGTTGACTTTTGATACTGGTTAACATTTCACTTCATCAATCCCATGGTAGTGATATTAACCTCGGTCATTGGTCTCAGTGAATATCACTTCCAACTTATCAACCTCATCAAAAATCAATGATCACATATTCTAACAAATATGAAACATGATACCTTGGCCCATGGGCATTGCTGTAGGGATCTGTAATACAAACCACTTGCTCTTTCACTTTGACCAAACGTTGCCTGGTAGAGAGAGGCAACACATATTATACTCTTATTATACATTCTATACTGTACATCGATCATTTTCATATACATAACATGAAATAACTATATAATATGAATTACTGAATAAACTATATCAAACTGTACAAGAACATGAACAGTCTTCTAAAATAAGATCCTAAAGAATAAAGTTAAAACTAGCTGAGACTTCACTAAATATATTGCTATTGATGCTAGAGGCCGCAAAATATATGGCTACTGATGCTAGAGGCCACTTGATAGATTCCTACTGATGCTACAGGCCACTAATCATATCGCTACTGATGCCACTAAATACAGTAAACATTTCGCTACTGATGCTAGATGCCACTAAAGACATCACTACTGATGCTAGAGGCCACTAGATAGATTGCTACTGATGCTACAGGTCACTAAACATATCGCTACTGATGCTACAGGTCACTAAACATATCGCTACTGATGCTACAGGTCACTAAACATATCGCTACTGATGCCACTAAATACAGTAAACATTTCGCTACTGATGCTAGAGGCCACTAGATAGATCGTTACTGCTGCTAGATGCCACTAAATAGATCGCTACTAATGCTAGATGTCACTAAATACATGTAGATCGTTACTAATGCTAAATGCCATTAAAATATTGCTACTATTGCTAGATGTCACTAAGTAGATCGCTACTGATGCTAGATACCACTAAACATATCACTACTGATGATAGATGCCAAAAATAGATCGCTACTGATGCTAACTGCCAGCTGATGATAGCTAGTGACTGACCTCGCAGTACAAATCATAATCAGAGGTAAAAGAAACAAAACTAGATAAGTAAAATATGTGCAATTATATTCATCCATGATTGATTCTGCCCGACGAAGTATGATCTCGAAACCTGATTAACCATCGTTCGTAATGTATCCCACCTTAATTTACATGTAGCTATTAGGTCTACATATAAAACACATATAACGATTCAATGCATGTTGCACTTTGCCACCAGCGTGGTTGAATTAAAGAGTTGTCAACTTCCAATGTAATATTATGTAATTGTTGATGATTACGCAACATTTATGATTGGCAGTATGATATTGTTTGAAATATGATGAAAAATTTCAATAATGAAACATGACCTCATATGAATATTACTAATTAAATAGAGTAATGCACGACGTTATCGCTACATAAGAGTCTGTGTGGTCTGAAATATTATAACAGAGTATTAACATAATGACAACATAACAAGGGGGAAAGGTGTAGGTGGTTTGAATAATTTCAATAGCTGCAAGATAATGCTTCATCTGTGGTGTCCTGAAAAAAGTGAAGAAAATGACGCGATGCTCACAAGAACAAAAGGATATTTCCTTAGAAAAAATCCTTTGGGTGAAACATCCTTCGAACAATACGGCGCTCAGGATAACTCGTCCTGCAAGAGCAGTAACTCTTGTAACTTTAAAGACGTTATTCTTGGATCTATGGAAAGCCAACAGGATTAACATTCTATCATTGTAACTGTGTATTTGCAACTATGCAATGCACCATTCGTTCGATGTAAATGTGGAAATGTTAAACGTGAATGTAGAAATATTTTATGTAACTTGGCAGCTGCAGTACTTTTTATTAGTGCAATGACAATCCAGTGTTGTGCAATATATCATCCGTTGAATGTTTAAATAGAAATTCGTATTCGAAACTTCTAAGATGTCAGCGTGTAGTTTGTTCTTTGATAAGTATAAATGCAAAACTCGTTTTGAGGTATAGGTAAATCCTCCCTTTGTACCTCATTTTGACGGGGGGAGGGGGGTGATGTATCAAAAATGCACCATAACATTTCTCTAGGCTTAGTAGCTGCATTCTCATCAGGGATCACAAGCCAAATCGAAAGTTTAAAAAATTATGACATGAGGTACGTTTACTAACATATCTTATTTATTCTGCATAGTAGATATTTCCACCTAACTGTGAATGGTTCAATTTCACACAATATCAGCAATAGTAATATAGGGGATATTTGCTATCACAGCAGGTGCCCCCTTACACAATGAGTGTAAATTGTCTACCTGTTCCTTTAATTCACGTAAGGTACAACACAATATATTAAGTTTAATAAGCTATATTCATACACAATATATATATGGGTGACTGACTTCCCAGTGGCGAGCTGTGAAGCGTGGGGGATAATTTGACTATATATTAGAATTCCCCCGTTTAATTAAAAACAATTCATCAACCCCAGTATATGATAAATGATTATAATGATCAAAAATTAATTTGCATACTCCCGAAATCCTTTGTGATATACGGAATAAAGGAGAAACTTTACTATATAGCAAAATATCCGGGGGTGATCTGTTGTGCATGGGGGGAATGTTTGCATCATCCAAGGCTGTCTATGGAAAAAGGTAGCCAGCAGCGTTGTCAAACATGATTGGATGAAGCTAAATAATGCACTGTTTATTCCCAATTTAGATTGCAACATGTGTTCTAAAAATACTATTAGTTTTAATCTTTTAGATATGTCAGATTTCATTAACAAAATACATTAAAACACGAAAGTTTCAGAGGGCTTTGAACCCTGGACCCCACCAGGACTTCATCCTGGATTAATTGGGGGCCTAGAGGTCGTTCCCAGAGCCTCTGTCTATCAGATATATTCCACCCCCTCTAAATGCATGTATATGATTATTGTTGATATCAATGACAAAGATGGAGTAGAAGGTGTCCCAGGAAAGTAAATGTTAAGTTCTTCTACAGTATATATATATATCAGACATAATGCAAAATACTCAAGTGTATAAGACTAGAGGAGCTCCGAAATGTTATAGTACGTTTCTGATACCTCACACACCCCCTGTTGTCATAATGAGGCACTAGAGCTTACAAATATTGATTTACATTGAACGATGAATTGACGTGTGACACGGGACACTTTTCGAGTTGTTTAAAAATGATTACAAACCAGGAAAGATTCAAATGCAAAGATCAATAGAGCAAATGATGGAATAACCTTAAAAGAAGTTTTGCATTTATACCTATTTAAAGAATAAATCACAAATTGACAACTTAAAGTTTCGAATGCGCATTTCTATCTAAACATTGAACGGATAATGCATTGCGTAAAAACATTTACACGGTCATTCCAACTCACTGGATTGATAAGTACTGCACACGTCAAATTACCTTTAACATTTCTACATTTACATTGAACGAATGTTGCATTGCGTAGTTACAAATACACAGTTACAGGGATATAATTTTGACCCGTTGGCTTTCTATATGAATTTGCCCTTCCACTATTTTGCTATGATAAGAAATCTATGGACATTAATTGGCGGACCAAAACATAGTACCATAACCACTCAAGAATTCCATCGTCATCGAAAGCAAGTTTCTGACACTCAAGAATTCCATCGTCATCGAAAGCAAGTTTCTGACACTCAAGAATTCCATCGTCATCGAAAGCAAGTTTCTGACACTCAAGAATTCCATCGTCATCGAAAGCAAGTTTCTGACACTCAAGAATTCCATCGTCATCGAAAGCAAGTTTCTGACACTCAAGAATTCCATCGTCATCGAAAGCAAGTTTTCTGACTTGCCTAGATGGTGCAGCAATCTAGCGCGCTGGTTACATGCTGTTAGGCGATTTGGTTCCGCAGGTCGAGCGTTCAACCCCGGGAAGTGGCGGAAGTGGGTATCCAAATAAAATAAGGTTAAATTCTGTACTTTTTATCAAATATATATTTCTTCACGTAGGGCAGTTATATTTATTTAAAAGTTATATATATATATATATATATATATATATATATATATATATATATATATATAAGCACGAAAACCCAACAACACCCTACTTTCTTAAAGTGTCGGATCTGAGAAGATACAAGGCCAGTAAAGAAATTTATAAAAGCACTGAAAAGGGCACGACACTGTGTCGTGGCCTTTTCAGTGCTTATATATATATATATATATATATATATATATATATATATATATATTGTTATATTCTGTTAATCTTGATTTTAAGACTGTATTTGCTGTTACAATTTACTATTTTCAAAGTGTGCAAAGAATAATTGTAAAACTTAAATTAAAAAATGGGGGTTTACGTATTCAAGAGACCATTTTGCAAAATCTCTCTGGTCAACTGTGGTAAAATATGTTTTTTTGTTAACCTTAGATATAATTCTAAATATTTTTAAAGAAAAACTGGCATGTAAACAATTTAGATTGCGATATTCTGTGATTTTTCTGAAGGATGTGAGCAAATTAAACAGCAATTGTGTATGTTTTCAATTGAATATCTTTAAAAATTCTCTCAGTAAATGAATATCTATTGGTTTTTATATATTATAGCTTAAGATGATGTGCTTTGGTGCATTTAATAAAACACTAGATCATGCATCCTTGTGTTAAAATTTGGCTTTTGCATTTGGGGGTATATGTGCTCTGTAGCACATAGTATAAAAATAAACCCGCAAAGGTATGTCTAATATGGGTTTTTTAGTTATGAGTTGTTAAAGTTATTTAAATGAAAGAAAAAATTTGATTGACAGAAATTTCTAATAGTATTTACCTACCTTAACACTAAGATGTCCTTTTAAGCTTTCGATATCAAGAATTGTTTTCGTACATAAGTGCAAAAAGTCATTATTTATTTCTATTACTAGTATTAAACATTTTTATCTATAGTGTTAGAAGACATGAGTATGAATCTATTTTATGTATTAATTGATTTGTGTTGCTTATGTAACATTGTTGTATTGATACCAACAGACAAATCAAGTTTAATTGAATAAATTCTAAGTGGAAAAAGGTCACGTTTAGAGCACTGTAGCTCAATAACCAGCGTTACGATCCTAGGTTTTCTTTTTTTATTTCCCAATTCTCCGTCAATGTAGAAATCAAACATACACTTCTCCCCAAAATTGACATTACTCCAAATTTCAGATGTGAACTATGAATGACAGTACATGCCCTGTATCCCAGTACGGTACATGTATATCGATGAAAATTGCTCGAAAATGGGTCATATAGGAAGAGAGGTTATTTCATACTGATTACGCCTATCTATTGCAGATATCAACAAGCGGAGAGACTAGTAACCAGGGCATTGTCAATGAGTTAAAAAAGATTGTATATGATAACTGGAATTTGACATCAGTGTTTAATTTTATCAATTTCAGAAACAAATTACATGTGGGTATTAACAGGCGTCGCAATTCATGTATTTTTTAAAATGAAATTTCGCGCATTGTTCAAAACTGCAACGCATTCATTAGGAAATGACACTCATTAAAAATTATAGAGATATCCAACGTAACAATATAAAATGAATATATCGGTACAAAGATCGATTACTCGAAGATAAAGCCAGGAGTACGAAACAATCTAAGTCTATAATCATACGTTATCAGATCATAAATCAAGCGGCGTTTGTGCATTTAGCGACAATTTAATTTCAAACTTGAACAAAATGAATTACCTTGTGTCAAGTCTATGAAACTCCATCAAATATACGTATTTTTAAACCCAAAACCACGATAACATACACCTACCTTTCAGTACGGAATACACTTCAATTTTCTTCTGTTTTCTGCTACACTGATTGCAGCTATAACTAGGTTACTGTAATTGACACAAAGAAACTTCAGCAATCCAAGGTTTTGTATTCAGTAATAATCTTACGGTAAAAATATATATAAAAAAATTATATATATGAAATATTACCATATTGAGCTCTTGATTGAGAAATCGTTTTACCTTGGTGAATGGCTTTAAATTGTTGATGTGTACAAGTCTTTCTTGGTATTCAAAGAGAAAGTAAAACTGTCATGCGTCATGTTTATGATGCATGGTGGATCTGGAAAGGGTACGAAGTTTGCCTTATCTATTAGGCAACCTCCTAACTGTCCTTTGAATAACAGGAGTTTTTTAAAGAATAAAATCCAAAAACATTTTCTGACTATTTTGGTCTGTGATCTCGTTTTAGGTCGTGCACTTCTCCTTTGAAATTGTTTTTGAGCCCGACATTAATGCACTTTGATATACATAAAGGTGATACGGCTGTGAAAATAGTTATCATATATCACAAATCATGGGAAAATAACAGTTGTACACTGATTCCAGAAACCGTGTATGCTACAATGTAGTTTTCCAGCTCTACCGAAGAATAACTGCAAATTCTAAGAACAGGCGAAAGAGCCTATTTCCTAAGATTTTTTATTTTTTTAGAGACCCCGCAACTTATGTATACTTGTTACGTATACTGTTTTATTGATTCATAATGAAAGGTGTAGATAACATATCTCGTTCTTGCTATATAATGTCACGCGTACTTGAAGAACAATCTAGTAATGACATTGTGGTGAATTGTTAATATAGACCTTGAATAATTATAACATGCATGACAGTTTTTACTTCTTTCATGAACTGAAAACTAATGATAGGTGGTATTGGCAAACTAGATCGTTGAAACGACTATACAATTTGCGAAATGTTGAATTTAAACGGGACTGTTGAAACCCCTGCACCAGCAACTTAATTTAAACAATATTTTATTATGTATGAAACATAAATGCATTAGGCAGCAGGCTTGCAGCCTATATAAGCCTTCTTTAAGCACCAGCAACTTGTGTGTCAGGAGCCTGCCTCGATTAAAAAACTTATCATACGCAGAACAAGCTCTTGCGTATCTATTCAGTTGAGAGATATACACACCATATGCAGGTGATAATGGAATATTGCTACATAAATATGCGTATGGTAAGTTTTTAATCGAGGTAGGCTAGTGACAAACAAGTTGAAGTTACAATGATTTCAACAGCTTCGTTTAAATTCAGCATTTCATAAATTATATGGTCGTTATAATGATCTAGTTTGTTAATACAACCTATCATTGGGTCAAACGCTGTCTGACGTGTTTCATACCGATTGTTAGGCCATTCTTGGCACACTGATTTTGACTTCGGATTACTCCGTATACCTGATCAAGATATAGAGCTCACGGCGGATGTGACCAGTCGACAGGGGATGCTTACTCCTCCTAGGCATCTGATCCCACCTCTGGTGTGTCCAGGGGTCCGTGTTTGCCAAACTATCTATTTTGTATTGTTTATAGGAGAATTCTCACTTATCTGAGAAAGAAAATATAGCCTTTGAATGAAAAATAAAATTCTCGGGGTTGTTTGGGTCTTGATATTTTAAGAAAGACAACTCTTCCAATCTGAAATTGTGTAGAAACATTTTTCTAGTTTGTATTTTATATACAACAAATATTCAGCTATACCCCCTTTAAGAATAATTTAAAAAGATATTGTAACTGGAATTACTGTTTTGTTATATTTTGATTCAGAACTGATCAAGAGGAATACGCGAAAAGACACTATGAATTCAAGAGTTTATGAAATTCAATTTTCTTTATAAAATATATAAAAAATACTGCCAAATGAAAAAATAATAAATTGTGAAATGGGGTCATCACAGATGTTTCTATAAATATTTGAGGAATTGAAAACAGCAAAAATCACCAGGTATGTCATTCCACCTTTAATGGTCAGTAAGATAGCACAGTAATGACGGTCCTACATGTCACTGACTACCCCATGAGAAATCCTGTCCATTATAGTGCGAAGTCAAGGTGGTGATTAAAGTAGCCTCTTGTTCCATTGTACAAAACAGACTACATTCCACGCCTAAGTAATAATTAATATAACTTTAGAATAACTTATTTTCGTGATTCAATATTCGTTGCTTGTGAAAAAAGCTCCTTGGTTCTTACTATTCGATAATATATATTTATTTAATGCTCTCATTCTCCTTGCCGGTCATGGGGAGTTTAGATTCACGGATATAGGCACACTAAGATAACACAAGATGTAGAGTTTTAAGGACATTAGTTATTTTATGGCAGCCAACATAAATTGTGTTTCACCGTGTGAGACTCATATACATAATATCACATTTAAATATGCATTATGTCGTTCTTGGATGAATATGAATAACCCATGTCACCTACCTCAATATCTTTGTTGTTCTACGTGACAGACACTCGCCTTTTAAATAGTATTTAACAGCTGTCATATTGTGGAGAAGTTCTTGAAATCTAAACAAAAATAGGTGTGCACATCTGCTCTCCATATTTGCGTAACTTGTTTGCTCATGCAATCAATATGAAAGGTGAAGATAACGGACAGCGAGTTCGCTGAAGATGATAAACTTTTCGGAAAGTTGGAAGCCATTTGTTGAAAATTGAAAATCAACATTACTGACCCATAACTTTATCGCATGTAAACAATGCATCACAAATTGTGATATCTCACACAGGTGTTTCAAAGGGTAACTCATACGTAAATAACACTCGATTATTTGTATACTTCCAAGGTTTGATTTGAATTTATGCAGTTAACAGAGTTATGTTGAGAAGTAATATGACGATCTTCAGACCACAGGGCCATATGATATCTTAGACACACACAATCAGGGCTAACTCGTACAGTTCAAAATACATGTTTCGTATAACCAAAGTAGTATAATTACCAACTTTGAGTTTAGTTTTACTGTTCTGCAAAGGATGTACAAATCTTGACATAGGAATCTGAAACAAGCCAGAAGGATATATACCACCATTTTCTCTTCCTAAGATCCATCAGAGATTGGAGCAGGCTACCGGAAGAGGTGAAAAGTCACATCCCTGGAGGGCTTCAAGATAAAGAAGTAGGTACGGTTTCTACAGTCATCTGGCCCAAAATATTGATGATTTGACTTGGAGCTCAAATCCTGGCATTCAATTAAGGAGTAGTTTAGCAAACCCAAAATTCACTCAGTTTGATCAGCAAAATGATTTGTGTCATATGACGAGAGCTTGAAGTTGGCATAAAATTGCAAAAATGCCATTTTCAATGAAAATATCCACAAATTCAGGTGGTTTTCCTTTTAGAAAACATACAGCGCATGCGTCGAGCAAATTCATATTGAAGCATGTTTTTCATCTCAAAATAATACACAATATATATCATTTTCATTTTGCTCGACAAATGCGCACATCTTTTCCTGAGCAATAATTTGTATGACATTTGTCAGTTTCCGGGCTTATTTTGAGAAAAAGGCGGGAAATGTCTTATTCATGATGTCATAATGCTATCCATTTAAAACTATCATTCTGATTTTGTTGACATAGTATACCTGGCATTTATTTTACTTTCTTAAAACTCTGATTAAGGTTAATTCCAGACACATTTTATAGAGAGAAATTTTTTGGGCCTTTTTATGTATACAACCGTACCTTGTTCTTTAAAGATCACCCATTGTCTCAGTCCAACTCAGCAGACTGTAAATAACCCCAACAGGAGAAGATGCAGATCAGCTGAGATTGATCACTGTTCGTTATCTTCACCTTTCATGAAAATTTACTGGTTTGGGAACTTCTATTTTCAACAATGATAATGATTTGGAAATGGAATAAATCATTTGGTTTTGTCTGTTGTTTTACCTCCCATTTGATGAAAGGTGAAAATAACGAACAGTGATCAATCTCATAACTCCGACAAGCAATACAAAATAGATTGTTGGGCAAATACGGACCCCTGGACACGTCAGAGGTGGGATCAGGTACCTAGGAGGAGTAAGCATCCCCTGTTGACCGGTCACACCCGCCGTACCTCTAGGTACCTCACCAACTGGAGGAGAGGTGCCACATATTTTGCATTGCGCTATAAAAGGCGGTAGCAATGAGGTATTTTAATTGTAACACACTGTTACTGGAACGATGCATGGGTTGATCGTAGCATGATGTAAGACACAATTTGTTTCGGCGAGAGATAAATGACATACGTGTATGTATCAACACAAGTTTTGAAAAATAAGACGCCGTTGTTTTATTTTAGGTCCATTTCGATATATGTATCAGCGGTTACGGTTAATAGTGTTAGATTGTATTTGCACTCCCCCGTTTTTTTTTTTAAATGACAATATGATACATTGATCTGTATCATAGAATAGAATATGACTGTCTGAATGGCATTGTGAAGGTGGACGATAATGGTGATGTAACAAGAGAACAAATCCCCATTTATTAGTAATGCACATTGCTGGAGAACAATCGGTAAGAAATTCCGTGACGTCATCTGGTAGGCTGGATGTTTTATTAATTAAGGAGAAAGGTAAGCCTTTGAAATCTACGTCTTTCTAGAAATGTCAAAATTTTGAATATGTAATTACAAATTCTAAATTCATTAGGGAGATTTAATGAATTTGTTCCCACAAGTTGGCGGAATCTATACGAACAGATTATAAAATTGTTAGAACAAATATAACAACAATATCTATCTTTCAGTACGTTTCAATTTATTGGAATGTAGGCACATCTATAATATTTTCATGAAATTAAGAAAATTCACACTAGTATTTAATTTCAAGTCAAAGCTTTCGTAGTATTATGAAAGTCGTACAACATCATACAGAATTATAAAATCAAGCAGCTTCTTCTGGCTTTGTAATGTGTATTGACGATTATAATGTCATGTATCCTCGTTTAACTTAAAACTGCATTTGCATGGCATTTGTGTAAACATATCTTTTGTAGTAACGGTAAGTTCGGTATCTCCAAAACAAAATTCCGCGAAAATTGGTTGTTGTTCCATTGTAACAACTGGAAGCTCGACTAACATTCTACCCAATAGAAAACATGAATCGTCATCAGTGTATTCGACGGTTACGTTTGGTGAGCAATAGACAGAGAGACCAGCTGCAAATTGAAAGGCAGTGGCCGTTAGAAACATTTGTGAAATCTTTTGATCAAGTTCTACCTCGGTACCAGCAGACATTATTGTCTTAAATACACCAAGACATCTGTTAATTCCAGCGATGTTTTTTAGTTTGGACCTCGGGTGAACACCGCGTATAAAGTTAGGCGTTATTTCCGTTCCATAAGTATACCGAAGAATTCTAGATTTGATCACTTTTGGATTGTGACCAAAGATTACAGCTCCTTTTAGGACGGCCAATTCTGCTTCTTCTGGGACAATCACGGGAACGCCGGGAATCGCCTGAGAGACAGCATTCTGAAAAATCTTTGATTCTGCACAACCTCCTACCAGCAGCACTTTTGTGACATCTTTAGATTTTGGGTTTCTAATTACTTCCTTAATATGGACAACTAGCTCGTCGGTGGCCGGTTCGAAGAATGTTTTCAAAATGCTTGCATCAATGTTTATTTTGTCTTTTTTTACGATCACCTTTTCAGCATAACTTGATTTCTGGAACAGGTCCTCCATCTTCTGACCACGAATTTCTTCGCATAAGGCATTGACTGTTGCATATGGAACGGTTAATCTAATCCAGCCCTCTGTATCCGGTTTTATTAACCGTTTGGCGGATTCGAATTCTCTGAAAATATCGAGATAAGCACTAGTTTCATGCTTAGCAAGCCTTATCATGACTTTGGTGCCGATAATTTTAGTCAACATGTTGTTGTACTCTCTGTCTACCGCTGTTCCGCCACAGGCGCCACCTGTAGCAGCGTGAAGCTCTCTCAGTCTGCCAGAACCTAGGTTTTCATGGACGGTGATGTCTGCAGTTCCGCCTATAAAAGGAGAATTCGAAGTGCTAGTCATGATCATCTTCAACCATTTGTACATGAAAGAATCTCGGGGGAATCGTATGATCTTAAAAGTGTTCTTACAAATATGTAACAGGAAATGTCTGTCAAATACTTCGCTGCCGATGTACATTTGGCTTTGACATATGTATTTGACCTTAATCTGTAGAATGGTGTCGACTTTCTAGGTCACCATAGGAGTTATGAGATTGATCACTGTTCGTTATCTTAACCTTTCACCTATAAAGTAAACTCTTGGTGACATTTTTCAATTGACCAGCGTCCGTCGTCGTCCGTTGTGCGTTACCAATTAAGTTTTAACTTCTTGATAACTGTCATTCCAATTCTGTTCGAATTTGGTATGGAGGATCTTTGGGACAAGGAAGACAAATTGTAAATTTCTGGACGCCTGCGCCCCCGAGGCCTTAGGAGCAGGGAATAAACTGCCAAATATTGATTAATATTCAAAAATCTTCTCTAAAACCGCACATCTGTAAGAAATGCAAAATGCATAGTGACGTAGAGCAGGAAAGCCTCTACTAAAATTGTAAATTTCATGATCCACGGGGTAGGGGTTCTGATTCCAGGGTTGGATCAATCTTGGTGTATGGTGTTTATGTGTAAAACATTTAAACACACCTTTAATTTTATCGATACTAAGCTGAAACTAAATAAGATATTTAGAAGAAAGAAGTAGTTCCTTATCATAATAGTAAATTTCATGATACAATGAGTAAGGAATTTGGTTGTAGTTTGGGGTTAAATTTATTATAGTTATTATTGTCTTTATCAGTTGAAAGACTTCTTGACGTTTGCTGATACCGTATAATAAGAAGCATATGGGCCACATCGCTCACCGGAGTCACCTTGGTCCATATTTAAAGATTTCCCCTACATATTTGCATGTAAAACTTTGATCCCTATTGTGGCCCAATCTACTCCCGGAGGGGGCATTCTTTTTACAAACGTGAATCTGTACTATGTCAGAAAGCTTTTATGTAAAGATAAACTTTTCTGGTCCAGTGGTTCTTGAGAAGAAGATTTTTAAAAAGACTTTCTCTATGTATTTGTATGTAAAACTTTGATCCCCTATTATGGTCCACCCTACCCCGGGCACCATGGTTTTAACAAGCTTGCATCTGCACTATGTCAGAAAGCTCTACTGACCCAGTGGTTCTTGAGAAAATTTTTAAAAGACCCCACCCCATTTTAGCATTTTTGTGATTATCTTCCCTTTTAAGGGAATATGGTCCTTCATTTGAACAAACTTGGATCTCCTTCACCCAAGGATGCGTTTTACGAAGTGTGGTTGAAATTAACCCAGTGGTTCTGAAGAAGAAGATGAAAATGTGAAAAGTTTACGCCTGCGATAACGACGACGGACAATGGACAAATTTCGATCAGAAAATCTCACTTGAGCCTTCGGCTCAGGTGGGCTAAAAACCAAAGGCAAATTGAGGAAAAGGAGCACATTGCAAATTTCGCAACCCAAAGGTTTTGACTCTAGGAAGGGTCCAAACTATTCATATCATGTCAAGGTTACATGTATTACATGTCTGTATACTCTTTCATCAGTATAGGAATTTTCCGGGTATTTAAGTTTTAAAAACATTTCTTGCTTTATGTTCTTGCTGAATATTAAAATTTGAGTTAGATATGCTGAGGGGGATATTGTTTCTAAATTCCATAGTCCTAGGGCCTAGTGATCGATACTTTTGAATAATACTCAGGTGAACGATAAGGCCTATGGGCTTCTTGTTGATATACCAAGTAGAGTATGCTACTGGGGTTTCAATAGCATCGTTTTAAGTCAGTATTTCGCAAATTCTATGGTCGTTATAATAATCTTATTTGCAAATACAGCTTTACAGTTTGCAAAGACAGTTTTTTTTATAATTCTTAAAACATTGCTATCTTAAAATCGTATTTTGAGGTCGAATACTGTCTGACGTGTTTCATTCGAATTGTTATGCCATTCTTCATATACTGATTTTGATTACGAGTTACTCCGTTTACCTGATCAAGATATCGGACTCACGGATGGTGTGATCGACTTACAAGAGAAGTTTACTCCTCCTGGACACCCGGTCCCATTTATGGTGTGTCCAGGGGTCCGTGTTTGTCCTACTCTTTATTTTCTATCTTTATGGGATTTATGAAATTAATTAGTGTTCGTTATCTTCACTTTCCATGCTATGTGGCAACCCCCTTTGAAAAAATTGCGCACTTTGAATTTTTTTCTTTTTCAAAGTGCGTTAATGTGTACCTTTCTTTTTCTTTGTATATTTGGTACATAGTAAACATTGTATTTTTTTTTTTTTATCTTTCTTACAACATTGTTATAATTTTGTATTTTGTTTTAAAGTCTATGATTTTATGTCATTCCTTGATTCATTCTTATGTCACATATTTCATCAAATGTTTATGCACGTAAGTAATTTTATATTATTATATAAGGCGTTCTATTAATGAGCAATCAAAATAATATATGCAATACCTAGTTTGTATATAACAAAAATTATGAGTAAACTTGAAGTTGCGGACAGATAGGCCAAAACAATATTCTCCCATCTATGATATGGGGGGGGGGGGGGGGGGATGAAAATTAATCAAAATCATTTTGACACAACGGTAGTTTAAATTCGAAAATATACACAATACTATCCTACTAAAAGTTTGTATTTTTCTTTTTCAAAACAATTAAAGCAATAACTATCACTAGACATTAAGGCCATAACTTTAATTTTTGGGTGCTTTCTGTTTTAGGAAGTAAGATGAGAAAAAGATAAAAGTTCACAAGCATACCCCCAACGTCTATAATCATGTATTTGGTTCCTTTTTTGGAAAGATCTCGATTGGAAGTTTGATTTGGTAGGTGCTGGCAGTATACAGAAGCAACTTCCGGTTCCAAAGCGATGAACAAAAATTCGTGGGGAATTCCCGCCTGAAACGTTCCACAAAAGGTATTAAAAGAGAATCAAATCAATTTATATCACCTTGTTGTCATCCGCCTTGAAATCAATTATCACACTAAAGGATTATATATATATATATATATATATATATATATATATATATATACACACATATATATATACACACATATATATATATATATATATATATATATATATATATATATATATATATATGACACTTTCTTGAATTGATCTAAATTCGAAGTGGCAAATTTGACCCCAATTATCCTTTATTTGTCGGGAAAATATACCATACAGACTTCAAAATCTTTTTGTCATATGTGACGTTTACTTGAAAGGCGAGACATTTGGCAGTGACAAAATATCCTTAAAGAAAATCAATTATCTAAGCGAATTGTAGCATGGAATTTGGTAAATGCATCTGAGAACATGTTACATACAAGTTCTGCGCATCTGCGCATGAATTTCTTCGCCGAGTCACTCCAAATGGCAGGGACCGTTAACACCCATCGTATTTCTCGGATTGTGATATTGAACCCCTGGAGAGTCAGTCGCTCCATCAAATGATCCTTTAGAGCTTTAATGGACTGCATGAAAACGTCCTTTGCTGGCCATGGCTTTCCGGAAATGTCAGGTATCCGTGTGTTTTCTTTGAGAAGCTGTAGTTACATTAAGATAACTGGCTTACGAGTATATACATAAATATACGTCCTTGTGGATTTCTACTTAAAATTACTCTGTTTGAGAAGTCCCTGTTTTGAGGAGTCTTAAATTCGTGGGTAGGAATAATCTCCAAAATAATTTACCACGTTCTAAAATATCGTCATTACAATTACCTAAAAAAATGTAAATGGCAGAGAATTACATACCCGGATCCCGATCGTAAATAAAACTATTCAAATAAAATTTAATATAAATAGTTATTCACAGTTCACACTGATTTAATTTTTAAAGAAGAATATGCTTAGAGACAAATAGAATTCGTGAGTGTAAAGTCGATGCACCAAAGCCCCAAACTTAAACAGGTGAGGGAGAACAGAGTCACTCTCGTATTTGTACAGGCATATTGCATACATAAATTACAACCCTTAAAGGACACATCTCGTGTTTTCAAAGTATACAAAATTATTGCATTTTGTCCTCCTTATTCTTATAGAAATTAATTGTAATAGTTCGTTTGCCGAAATATTGCGATAATTAGCCACAATACGGACTTAAATATAAGGTCCGATTTCAAAAAGGCTACTAGTTAAGATTAGTTAGGTAGCCACTTGGTACAGTGACGTCTTATGCGACCTTGGTCGATCAACTTGTTGTGAAAGTAGTGCAAGATATTTTTAAAAACTCGGGTTTTAGGGGCCTAATTTATTTACCATGGATAGCATTTATTTCGATGTTGACAAATTTCCCAAGTCTTATATCCTCTAGCCACCAGTGCATACAAATAGCGACCCAAATGTATTGAGGAAAGCGAGTATGAAATCTGCCATTTGCGAGTAAATAATGTTTACATGGGATCGCTGTCTAAACACTATTTGGTAATGCTATTCATCTGTAATTAGAGTTGCTTTTGTTTCTAAAATAAACAAAGCAATTATCATTAAATTTATTTTTGGATAAGTTAGATAGGCTTAAATTATGGTACGATGTATCATCGATAACTAGGCCTAGGCCTACTGTCACGGGTGCATTTCGAAAAAAAGAAATGAATAAAAATGATCAAATTTATAGTGAATATCACAATTTTAATTTAAATCATAATTCTATTCAAGTAATTTTATTTATCATTATTTTTTTCATCTACACGTTGTTAGGTAGTGGGAGCACAGCGTACTGCTGTTGTTACGTACGCGTTCCTTTAAAAAAAAAATGAATTAAAACATTTTAATTCAAAGTTAGGAAATATAAAATATCGAAGAAAATATGCATTTTGCAAGATTTGAATTTCATCGCTTTCAAACTAAAAAACTACGCAAACTGTTTCATTTAATACACATGTAAAGTAGTTTTAGGCATAAAATGAATTAATTTTGCTGAAAAAATTAAAAGGTTTAGAAACATACGATGTGTCCTTTGAATTACAGTCACCACTAGTTTTAGTTATATTTTCTAAAATCATATTTAAATATTTATTTCCATGAATATTTTATTGAATAAAGTATAAATACAAAATATCCACTGCTAATCATACTAATGGGGACAATTTAAATATTTTATCAGCAATGTTTGGACTGAATTAATTCGACATGTTTACGTATATCGGAACAGGTTTCTTCATCATAAATCAAAATGGAAATAATAAACTTCGATGAACACTGGATTTCGTGGATCAATTCAACAACGAAATTCACGAAAATTGTAACTCAACGAATATTAGTGAATGCAGTCCCTTTATTTAGCAGGTGTGTATATACACCCAGCTAGTGTTGTAAAAACAAAGATGCTTGTGATTGTGATTTCCATTGGAATAAAGCCGTAAAGCAGCCATTAAACAACCACCTTCTTATATTGAAAGGGAAGTTATAAAAATTCCCTTGAGAATCTTTCACTTATATTTGGACGTTATCAGCTATAAGGACAATAATATAGACCTACATTAAGAGATAGTGTATAGTCTTTATTACTCCATCGCATGACGTAAAATCTTATATATATAAAGGTATCACTCTAAAATTTGATTTGTTAACGATCCATTCTGTCTTGGCCGAGACTCTTTACGCATGCGCACGTCTCGATTAATTTACCACTGGGATACTTTGACGGTTAATCATAAATGATTCAGTTTATCACTTACATCCCGATTGTGAAGTTTCATTTTGAATCTCGAGAAGAACAAGTAGCGCGAGCTGTCTCCATCCAGTACCAGGCTACCATGTTTGTTTTCTGCTTCGTAACCAAAGGAGACAAATTCACCCTCAGAGTCCAGAAGAAGGGATGTCGGAGTCTTAAGAGAGAACAGCGAACTTCCGCCAGCATTCCAGGCTTGGTTGGCATGCATCTTCATCGGATTTTCTCTATAGTCAGACCTAGAGCTAAAAGCGTACCCGGAATATGTTGTTCCGAAGTCCAAGGCGGCCACGAAAAGGTAATCTTCCGGTTTAATTCTGTCTTCATCATCATAGTAATTAGTATCCATTTCCTTAAATGAACGATAAGAATGAATAATTCAATTGAAATATGGAAATCCTTGTTAAGTAAGAATTGAAGGGAAAGAAAATATACCATGGTAGATAAAGTTTTTGACCTTGTCTACATTTAGTTTTGGATATTCAAAATATCCACGAAACGGAAATCACATTTTCTCCACAATGCTGAAGTAAATAAGAGGATATCACTCCTTATAGAGAAAAAAATATACCCCAATTTCGTTAACGTTTCGAATTTCGGGTTTTTAAGGTCATAAACTGCACAGAGAATACTGATCAAGTGAATTTTAGTATAATAATAAAAGGCAGACGACTTTGTATTCATGACTGTGCACATGCCTTATTGCTTGAAAATGGGTCATAGGGAAAGAGTGGTTATTTCGTATCGATTGCGCTTATCTATTGCAGATATTAACAAGCAAGCAGAGAGACTAGTAACCAGGGCATTGTCAATGAGTAAAAATGTTGTATATGATAACTGGAATTTGACATCAGTGTTTAATTTTATTCATTTCAGAAACAAATTTTATTTTTGAAAACACGTGAGGGTATGAACAGTTCATGTATTTTTAAAAATGAAATTTCGCGCATTGTTCACAACTGTAACGCATTCATTAGGAAATGACTCTCATTACAAATTGTAAAAAAAAAATAAATATTGGAAATATGAAATGAATACATGTATACGAAGATCAATTACTCTAAGATAAAACTAGGAGTACGAAACAATGTGAGTGTATAATCATACGTCATCAGATCACAAATCGCTCTCAGTAGTACGAAACAATGTGAGTGTATATTCATATGTCATCAGATCACAAATCGCTCTCAGTAGTAGCGAGCGAAGCTCGCGTCGCGAAGCGACGCGACGAGCTCGCTCTAATGATTACGCAATTGAGTCACGTGATTTGCTCTTCATCAGCTGAAAAATGATGGGGACTACCCATAATGCCTCCGTAAAAATGTCGCCGTCACTGCGGTATACTTCATTGACAACCCCGTAATTAAAATAATTAGATTGTTTAGAAAGTACCATAAACGTTTTTAAATTCCAGACAAGCTTTCTCATAGCTTCAAACATTTTGTTTTTGCTTGGTTCGAGAGAAGAAGAAAAAAAAACATTGCAGCTAATATGACGTCACAATTTGTGTTAAATGAAGAGGCGGATAAAAGTCATGTTGCAAGATGTTGATGGACTTCGCTTAGCTGCAACAATGTAGCCCTCTCTGATTTTTTTTTTTTTTTTTTATTTATTTTTTTTTTTAGGGAGAGGGCTACAACTCCTTAGGATCTCCGTAATGGTGCAAATGCGGGAGTGATTCACTCCCGCAACATTTGCGCTCATTCTAAACATTTCCTGACTTTCTTTACGTAAATAAAATGATATTCTATGTTTCTTAGTCAATATATAAATTTACAACCTTCAACTTAAGATTTGTGAGGCTCTATTCTACCATTTTCAACAATTTCGATAAATTCCAATTTCTCCATTCATATTTGTGCGCCATGTTTGATGTACTGAAGTTTCAACTTCCGATTGTCAAGTCATTTGCATATGCCATATAAGGTAGTATTTACATCAATGGACAAGTATGGAGGCGAAAGCTATTTTGTCGGTATTGAAAAGGTTTGAATTTAATATCAAGTTAAAAACCGAACAGCAGAGTGTAAATTCTTTCTGCAACAATATGATTTTCCTTTCTTTGTCGAAGTGGCTCGAGTAACTACATTTTCGCGCTGATTGTCAATGTTTAGGTTTTTCATTAGATCCACCTACGAGATCTCGCGATAACAAGCATGGCGGAGCAGACGAAGAATATTGCATGCTGTACATTATATTTAATGAAAAACACCTTTATTAGACATGCCCGAGCACAAAGTTGGTACTCCTTTTGGTGTAAACAACATTTGGGACTAATACACAGAGTTTATTATCGGTTATTCATAAAATTATTTTGCACCATTACGGAGATCATATGGAATTGTAGCCCTATCCCGAAAACGTCAGAATAAAAAAAAATGGATAGGGCTACATTATTGCAGCTAGACTTCGCTCGTCTCAACGGTCACACCGTACAACATATTACGAAACAATGTGAGTGTATAATCATACGTCATCAGATCAAAAATCGCTCTCAGTATGTATCATTTTCTTGATAATGAAGTAGCCACCCCCCACCCCACAAAAAACACGTCTAGCACAGAATTATTGTAGACAAAATAAGTGAAAGGACTGTATGTTTGTACATACTAGTGTTATCACCTGATATATTGATTAAACTCAAAGTTATATTCTAGTTTCTCAATCAGGACAAGCAGTTACTCTAATGACAGGTAAAAAGTGTATAGACCGAGATGTAACTGTGAGGAAGCAGTCTAGTATAAAGTGTATAAACTGAGAAACAGTTGTGAGAAAGCAGTCTAGTATTTACTTTAGTGGGAGAATCATACTCCTCACATGAAGTAATTTTATATGAACTACAGGACCTCACAAAGATTACTCAACTAAAAACATACAGCAAGAAAAAATAGAACGAAGTAAACACAAGATTTTAGCGATAATGATATGAGCATGTAGAAGCTTCTTAGCATTTATAACTACATTTCTGGTCGACGTTTGTGGATTTAATTATTTAAGTTAAGACTAGAACAAAATGCATTACCTTGTATCGAGTCTGAAACTCCATCAAATTACGTATTTTAAACCAAAACTATGATTACATACCTTTTCGCACGAAATGCACTTCACAGCTGCACAAAAGGATTTTTCCGTTTTCTGCTTCACTGATTGCAGCTTTAATAACAAGGTTACTGTAATTCACCCAAAGAAACTTCAGGAATTCAGTAATGATACGGTGAAAATGTTTAAAATATATCAGAAATAGTACACGTACTGTACCAAAAGTACTAATTATTCATCATGTCGAGTTAATTGTTTTACCTTAGTGAGTGTCTTTAAATTACTGATGTGTCCTTCTTGGTATTCAAAGAGAAAGTAAACTGCGTCATGTGTCATGTTTATGATGCATGGTGAATCTAGATAGTAGCGACTTACCGGTGTAACCGTGGTGGAGGTCGCTGGTGCTCAGGGTCGCTCTTAATAGAATATATAGGGAAAAGAACGACTCGGATCACCGGATTCTGCGCATGCGTGGTATTTAACTCGAAGCGGTGCCCTACTGGTTTTAAATCCATAGTAATAATAAACCCCCTTCTCAGTTTTCTGTTTCGTATGCACATCATAACTTGAAAGATACAAATTAACTTGTATTATCCAACTCCAAAATTGATATTTTAATGCATAAGATTTCTGAATTATGTCTAAGATATCTAATAACGAATAAACAACTTGAAAACAATGGCTTTTTATTCAAAGCATATTTACAATAGTGTTATCTCCATAACAATTCCCAAGTCATCTTTTATATTTTAATCACATGATAACAGGTGTGAACAAGGCACAGCTAGACGCCTTAAACTTGGATTAACGTGCAGGTGTAAACAATTACCTGTAAATAAAATAACACCAGGTTATTCTACCGTGACCAACCTTCGTAATCATAAGTACAAATACCACTCACCCAATTTACGAACAATACGTAGGCACATATTCAACATTGTTTTATTATTTATTTATCTATTTTGCATAGTATGTTTCTTCTCTCACCCTCTTTTATTTCAAATATATTTTCTGATTATCTGAATTCAAATTATCTCCGATATGCGAACAACCACACATCTACTGTATACAACTTGGAGGTTTACTTTGGGTGTTTTTGTACAAAAGTGGAAGACTTTCCTATTACGAGATAATTCTTTTTGTGTTAAAATTTAACCAACTAGACTCTGTATACATGTACATATAGCAGGATCGTGTATAGGAACCAGCAGGCATGAGGGATCGTGCTATCCTTCTTATTCCCAATAAAAACCATAAGACAACAAAACTAACGTCTGGTGGCTTTTTTCGTCTTTATTTACCTAATATCTATTTATTTATTTTCAAATATGACAACATGATTTTGGCAAATGCACTGATTTTGTTCTGCATTTTTATTTTTAAAAAATATATATATAGGTCTTACTGTTTCAAAATTACTTGTTGATATATTACAAATATGCGTGATGTTGTTTTATAACTGACCTTTAGGATGTTTCTTGGTGTTTGAAATTAACCATAGACCGAGTCTATGTCAAATGGCACTGGTCTATAACAATTGTAATTGGGATATAACAAAACGTGTATGTTAATTTTCTTAGTTTAAAGCAATTGAGTTATCCCACAAGTCAACGTCTGATAAACGTTATGAGGAAAAGAGAACACTTTTTTGGAAATGGAAAGAAAATATGCTTTATAAGTACATGTACTTTAAAAGTCAATAAAAATGTTTTAAATTTGTGTTATTTTTTTCAATGTTGCGGTCTATGCCAATTCGATGAGGTCTATGTCATCTAGTTTTGGCATAAACCCAGTCTGTACTAAGTTTTAAACGAATTTCGAAAACTGCTTTTCTGTTACTTTAATTCAGAAAAATATACTGACAACACGTCACACCAGCATATTTCTTTTCTGTTTTACCACACCCAAACATATAAAAGATGTGGTGACTACAAATGAAGGGAAGAAATGCATTAAAATGCACCATTTTAAATCATTCTTTTTAAATGGGTTAACCTCCCCCCAAACCCCACAGTAAGGTATAGATTTGCCACTGTATTTGAGTGCAACCTGATGTTATTAAAGAACAGACGTAGCTCAAAAATTGCAAATTCACATGAAATTATGCTACTCTACAGATTACTTCGAAAAAAATGTATAATTCAAATCCAACAAAAAAATCAACAGACTGATTGAAATGGATCACAGATTAAAATATATCACAATGAGGGAAATTGGGATGTTTTGGAGAATTGACAAATTCAATGCAGAAAGAATTAAAAGGATCAGTAAATGATGTCATAATACTTGCCCTTTGACCTCTAAATATCAAGGCTCTACCATATAGAAATTTCATGCAAATGATTATGCACATTTTTACTGTATGCTCGAGAATGTCCAATATATAGGATGTTCTCTATTCATTTTTCACAGGGTAAATAATTCATATTGTTCATTCCAAAGATAATTGATTATTGCATTAGTATAAATTTTCTTCTGGCATGTTTTCAAAGAAATGAATTTACACTAATTTCACGTGTTTTGAACTACGTGAAGTAAATTATTTTAATGGGATATGAACTCCACATCTCCATTCTTAACATTAATTCAACATAAATTATCCACTTTTCAAATACTGAATGTCTGATATCATCATTGAAAAACACTAGATATATCTATAGATATGATCTTTACCTAGAAATGTAAACCTGAGTCGGTCAAAAACAGGCACCTATCTTCTTAGTCAGGTTAGTGTTATATAACCATGATAAGTTTATTGGATTGGCTAGTTGTGCTTTGTGCTCATTTAATTACAAATGAAAATTAGTCATGGGGCTTGGATTATTCTGACCACAAACTATGTCGAAAATCTGCTTTAAATTCATAATTCATACGTAATTGCGCAAAAAATTAAAACTAAATACCTAAGCATTTCAACACCTACATAAAAATATTTCATTGACATAGCTGATGGCTTTTCGATATTAAAAAACACAATAGAGGAAATTCGAGTCACAACTTTGTTTTGAATTAAACTGGTACAGTGTGATCATGATTCGCATTTATTCATACTAGCAATTAAATCATAGACAATAAAAACAATATTATTTACTTTTTCTTTTTAAACCACTATCTTACTTTCAAGGTATTGTTATCATAATCATAATGATATAAATCAGTCGAGACTCGATCGCTCGAGTACAGGACGACATTGGTGGGATGCCGATCTCGATGATTCTTGCATGTAAAATGAATAATTATTAGTAAGTTTCTGTTGATATTTTTGCTAAAGGAGCTGCACTAGTTATATAATTTAATATATTAGTTAAAATGCACGTCTTCTTATTAAAATATGTGCATAAATGAAGTTCATATGCCGATCACAATTTCAGATGTAGAATTAAAAACCAAAGCATTTTCTGGTTTTTAAAACAAAATAATTCAATAATACCAATTGTTTTATTGTCTTTTGTTGTTTTTTTCATCACCAAACTTCACACTAATTGCTGATTACAACCATATAAAATGTTTACAATTACCTATGGGTCGAATTATGCGAGCGTCGAACAGCAGGGCTACCGCTATATTTAGAGCGACCCTGAGCACCAGCGACCGCGATCACCGCTACACCGGCAGCCAGTAAGAAAATTCATCAAAGTACTGAGAGTACTCAGACGGAACATTAAGAGGTAACAAATAATATATCAAAATTGATAATTTTTCAATTAATTAAAATATTCTTAATTATCAAGCTTGATACTAGAAGGTAACTGAACTCACCTAAACGTTCCTAATGTTACATCACATAGGGTTATAATGAATGTTAATAACAATCTTTCAAGGGTCCACAAAATGAGTACAGACAGAAGGTAGGGGACCCCTTGGACCATCGTTTCCTGCCCTCAGTTTGGGGCTGTAGGGGGTATCACTTGGGGGTGCTCGGGCGTGGAATCACTTTTTGGACCTCTCTATTGATTGAAAGGCGAAGATGACGAACAGTAAACGAATGGCATAAAAGTGATCACGAAATAGAAAACAAGGTATAAGAAAACATAAAACACTAAACATGGGTCACGACTGCAGTTAAGCTCACCTGAAAGTTCCTAATTTCACACAATGTAGGGTCATGATGAAGGCTAATAACAACTTGCATGTAATCTTTGAAGAGTCCGCTAAAGGAGAAGGCGCCCTAAGACTGTCATTTCCGGCCTTAGTTTAGAGCTCTATCGGTACCACCTGGGGTCTCTTAAGGTCGAACCACTTTTCAGATCTATCTACTAATTGGATTTGGGGTGATGAAAGAAAAACAAGAGGTTCATGAGCTAAATCGCTCAAATGAGTCTCTTTGACTCATATGTAAAGATTTTCCGCATGTAAAACTTTGATCCCTGTTGTGATCCCAACCTACTTCCGGGGGCCATGATTTTTTTTCGAAATTGAATCTGGACTAGGTCAGGAAGCTTTCATGTGAATGTAAACTTTTCTGGCCCAGTGATTTTTCAGAAGAAGATTTTTAAAGATTTTCCCTATATATTTGTATGCAAGCTTTTGATCCCCCTTGTGACCCCATCCTACCCCCGGGGGGCATGATTTTAAAAACTTAAATCTGCAATATGTCAGAAAGCTTTCATGTAAATCGCAGCTTTTCTGGCCCAGTGGTTCTTGAGAAGAAGATGTTTAAAGATTTTTCCTATATATTTGTATTTAAAACTTTGGTCCCCTATTGTGGCCCCATCCAACCCCCAGGGGCCATGATTTGAACAAACTTGAATCTGTACTATGTCAGAAAGCTTTCAAGTAAATATCAGCTTTTCTGACCAAGTGGTTCTTAAAAAGATTTTAAAAGATTTTTCCTATATATTTGCATGTAAAATTTTGATCCCCTATTGTGGCCCCATCCAACCCTGGGGGACATAATTTTAACAAACTTGAATCTGCACTATATCAGGAAGCTTGAGAAGAAGATTTTTAAATGACTACACCCTATTTTTGCATTTTTGTGATTATCTCCCCTTTGAAAGGGATATAACCCTTCGTTTGAAGAAACTGGAAAGCCCTTCACCCAAGGATGCTTTAGCCAAGTTTGGTTGAAATTGGCCAAGTGGTTCTGGAGAAGTCGAAAATGTATAAAGTTTACAGACAGACGGACAGACGACGGACAATAGACGATCAGAAAAACTCACTTGAGCTTTCAGCTCAGGTGAGCTAAAAACTGCTCTACACTGTACGGATAGAGAAAAACAAAGTCAAACATATAGAACCCTTAAAAGAGGTCACACAGGCCTTTAAGGGCAATTAAGCTCACATGAAAGTTCAGGATTTTACATCATGTAGGGTCATAATGAAGGGTAATAATTAGGAATGTCAAAAAATCTCTTAATTCATTATTTGATAGCTTTAGTCGAGAAAATATTCGATTATTCGAACTTATTAATCTCTGTTACGGCAATGTTACTTTGTAGAATGTATATATACATGTATATATATTGTTCAGTACATGCCTTTATAGAAAATCAGATGCGCATATAATACAAGCTTCTTCAAGGCATATTGAATATAAATTTAACGTCATAAATGTTTTTAAATGAAAGGTGAAGATAACGAACATTGATAAATCTCATAATTCCTATAAGCAATACAAAATAGATAGTTGGGCAAACACGGACCCCTGGACACACCAGAGGTTGTAGTCTCTTTATCCGTCTGAATAATTTTCCGGAAAACATATCTTTCGTATGGAACAATCACTTTGTTTTCAAAATGTTTATCTATAGTTTTTACAGCAAGAGTGTACACTGAGTCCCTGTCTACTCTCTGAACCTCAGGTAACGTGTAATAAATGTCAGGTCCCGCACAATGCAATAACAATGCTTTCTTTTGGTTTTGATCGCTTAACCCTTTTTCCGTTGCAAATAGCTCGAAACATTTGTCCCATCGGATATCTTTTCCACGCCTGACTTGACTGCGATGGTTCTGCATTTGGGTCAAAGTTTTAAACACCGTTCAGTTCAATAAATGTCGCGATCGCCATTTCCATATCCAGACTTGTGTATCCCTGTGTTTCCTTGTCGTCAATGAATGTAATTAACAGTTTATTACACACACATACAAATGTTCACAAATGGCCACTAACTCCTAAAACTACTCTAGATCCCGGATGTATAATGAACGATAACTCTTTTAACTCTAGTCGGTGGGAATTTAGACCTGATCTTGCTCAAGCTGTTATATACAATCAAGATGTTTATCATGTTCATCCCATACAACGCCTTTACATGATAAATTCACCTATCATTGGGTCAAATGCTGTCTGACGTGTTTCATACCGACTGTTAGGCCGTTCTTGGCACACTGATTTTGATTACGGATAACTCCGTTTACCTGATCAAGATATAGGGCTCACGGCGGGTGTGACTGGTCGACAGGGGATGTTTACTCCTCCTAAGCACCTGATCCCACCTCTGGTGTGTCCAGGGGTCCGTGTTTGCCCAACTCTTTATTTGTATTGCTTATAGGAGTAATGAGATTGATCACTGTTCGTTATCTTCACCTTTCACTTACCTATCATGGATGTCAGATTACCAGTACGTTTCCAAAAGCAGAACCAATCAAACCAACAGCAACAAGACCGTGGCAAGACCTAGTTGTTGATCTGTTTGGACTATTGACATCTTTATATCTCTCAGCTAATTCGATACGTAAGAGCTTGTTCTGCGTATAGTAAGCTACTGACAAACAAGTTTTTTTTGTTTTTGTTTTTTAATAATTTATTCTTTTTTCATATTCACATAATCATCAGTAATAGTAATGAAGATACATATTAATCATTTTATACATTCTCACGCTCTTTCACACTACTAGTTCAGCATTATTGGTAGAATACTTCTTATTCTAGGTTACAGATCAAAAATAATTTTCCAGTTTTCCCAAAGTCTGTCGAATTTCAAAACTTCACATGATTTAATTGCTACAAATTTTTCAACTTTGTATTTGAAAGAAAGATAATGTATCAGCCCAGTAATATGAGGAATTTTGTTTTGTTTTGAACAATTGAAAACATATTGTTTGGTATACAGAATTATGAAATTAACAACTTTATTACACAAACTGAAAGGTGTTTCACCAAAAATAACATTACTAACATTAAAACCAATTCTTTTTGATGTTTTTCTGAAAATATGCATGCTAAGATTATTCCAAAGTGCTAAAGTATAAGAACAAGACATAAACATATGTTGCATTGTTTCTTCATTATCTTTACAAAATGAACAACAGTCATCTGAAATTATACTGATTTTCTTGAGGTAATATTTCGTAGGAAGAAGCTTGTAAAGAATTCGGTACTGCAACTACTGAACTTGGGTATCAATACTTGTTTTAAAACAAACTTTAAACAGCTCTTTGACAGAAACATTGCCTTCTAAATGTACAGATAATTCAGTGTTCCATTTTTGAATTGATTTGGGTATGAGATCATTACTATTTATCATATTATATAACACTCTGGAACATTTATCATTCAACAGTATAAATTCAAAGTAAAAAGAAATAAATGGTGTACAATTTTTTTTAACATCTGATCTCTTAACAGACAAAGTCTTTAAAAACTTAGATATAGTACTGGTAATACTGTTGTATTGCATTGTACATACATTTGCTAGTCTAAATTTTTGTGAAAAATCTTGTAGTAATAAAAAATTTCCATCTTCATCTAAAAAGTCTCCAATTATTTTCACACCATGTTGATACCATGTTTTAACAAAAATGTCTTTATTACCAACACACATATTTGTGTTATGCCATACTGGAATAGAACTGAGTTTTTGCATGGAATACTTTTCATCCATTACTCGAATCATTGCTAACCATGATTGAAAAACATCACGCCAAAAATCATTGCTGTGGTTTATAATAGTATAAATATATTCATCTCCAAAATCTATCATTTTTTTTACCACCTCATTGCCATGTACTGCCAAAAAAATATCCACCCATGGTTTGTGACTGTTTGTTAATCTTTTAATCCAAGAACATTTTAAAGACATTATAAAATTTTTCACCTCAACCATTTTCATGCCACCTTTTAAGAAATCTTGGGTGACAATTTGTCTCTTGACCTTGTCAATCTTTGAATTCCATATAAATTCAAAAAAACAATTATTCAGAAAAGACAAGATATCTTTATCAGGATTTGGTAGTGTAATAAACAGATGGTTTAGCTTAGGTAAAAGCAGTGTTTTGGTGACTGTGACTCGACCAATGGGGGTGAGTATTCTTCTATTCCACTGGTGTATCAACGCTTTAATTTTTGGTATCTGAATATTATAATTTAAATCGACTATTTTTGTCATATCCACAGAAAATTCTATTCCTAGTAAGTTGAAAGTAGTGCATCCCCACTCTAGTTTCCATCTTGTATGGTGATATACTTGACTAGAGAATTTTTTAGAGCCAATCCAAACAATTTTTGTTTTTGAGCTGTTTATTTTTAATCCAGAGAAATTTGAGTAGTAGTCTATAGTGTCAAGTGCAGCAAAAAGAGATTTTGGTGAACCATCAAGAGCCAAAGTTGTGTCGTCAGCATATTGGGAAATTTTGTGTTCCTTACCATTCACTATTATACCTTTGATATCTGTATTCTGTTTCACAAGAATAGCTAAAATTTCTGCACAAAGAATAAATAAATAAGGAGCAATAGGGTCGCCTTGTCTACAGCCTCTCTGTATATCAAATTACTCCGATAGGAAACCACTTTGTAATACAGATGCTTTAATATTTGTATTTAAGATTTTAAGATTGACAAACAAGTTAATGGTACAGGGGTTTCAACAGTCTCGATTGAAGTCAGCATTTCGCAAATTATATGGACGTTATAACGATCTAGTTAATCAATAAAACCTATCATTGGATCAAATGCTGTCTGATGTGTTTCATACCGATTGTTAGGCTGTTCTTGGCACACTGATTTTGATTACGGATAACTCCGTTTACCTGATCAAGATATAGGGCTCACGGTGGGTGTGACCGGTCGACAGGGGATGCTTACTCCTCCTAGGCACCTGATCTCACCTCTGGTGTGTCCAGGGGTCCGTGTTTGCCCAACTATCTATTTTGTATTGCTTGTAGAAGTTATGAGATTGATCACTGTTTGTTATCTTCACCTTTCATCAAGACAATATGTGTTCGTCGTTGTTAACTATTTCAGTCGTCATTATGAATCGAAATTACCAAAGATATCACAAGTGAGAAAATGATTGATGCTCTTAAAGGGATGTTTTGTCGAACAGGATTGCCGTTATCAATTACAAGTACTTCAGGTAATGGACCTCAGTTTAGGTCAGAAACCTTTGAGAACTACTTGACGGAAAATGGAATCAAACACAGAGCTGTAACTCCATTGCATTCTGCAGCTAACGGAGAAGTAGAAAGGCAGAACCATTCATTGATGAAATGCAAGCTGAATCCACAAAACTGGGGGAAGAAAATTCGTAAATATTTGTTTGCATACCGGAGAAATCCACACAATACCACAGGAGTCTCCCCAGCGAACTGTTGTTCATGCGAACTGAGTGAAGATACTGAGACTTCATCTGAGGTGGCGATCAGAATCCGAAACCGTGGAGCCGAGGTCAACTTGAATCGAGAAACCGCCGAAACGTTTCATGGACTTTGAGCAGTAATTTCTTTCAGAGTGATTTGACTGTGTAAATGTGATTCCCATGACTGTAAATGAGTATTTTTCTAGTGACTGTTTCTATTATTCATTATCCAATATTATCCAGTAAAGTTAAAAGAATTATCGTTCTTTGTACATCGGAGATCTAGAGTAGTTTTAGGAGTTAGTGGTCATTTGTGAACATGTGTATGTGTGCGTAATAAACTGTTAATACGAGTGTCAAATTCTTCAATTTTGATGCAAGTTGTTGTTTGGAGTTTCTGCAAAACATCCCTGAATACAAATAAATTTCGGTGCATGTGGGGAATAGAATTAAAATGAGCATGAAACAAGTCTTACCCATTTGTAGTGCGCTTTCCCCCAATATCTGGAGCGGAGGTGTTGCCCTGACTGGTGGATAAGATCTTATAATCACATAAGTTGATCTTAATCGCCACATGTAAATTGTGGAAACGTAATACTCGGGTACAATAATAGCTGTATATATTTGCGGAAACATAACACTTTTTGCGGAAACGTATATATATATATATATATATATATATATATATATATATATATTTTTTTTTTTTTATTTTTATTTTTTTTTTTAATTAGCGGAAAAGTAATATCCCCCTGTTAGGTAGACCCCAATATAATCATCTATTTTGACAATTAATTAAGATATCAAACATGACACTATCTATTTCAAAATCAAAAGCAAAATTATGGCATTTTAAATACCCTCACCCACTGAAAAACATACATTTAGAAAGAACATATTTAAAATATTTTTCAAAATAGATCTTTAATACCATGAAAAGCGAAGATAACGAACAGTGAGTGACCAATCTCAGAACTCCTATAAGGAATATAAATTAAAGAGTTGGACACACACAGACCCCTAGCAAATACCAGAGGTAGAATCAGGTGCATAGGGGGAGTAAGCATCCCCTGTCAACCGGTCAAATCCGTCGTGAGCGCTTTCTTGAACAGGTAAACGGAGTAGCCTGTAGTCAAAATCAGTGTTTTCGTCAGCGAGAAAACATGTAGTCCTAGTCCGTTTCAGAAAAATGCCATGACGTCACGAAATGACCTAATTTGAAACCGTATAGGTAAACGATCCGCTGTATAATTCTGCGTCGTAGTCAAACAGGAATAATTAAAAAGCTGTTGTTTTCTTGGATGGTGCAGGATAACCTCCTCGGTCTCGTAATTTTGTTTTAAACATAAAAGCTTCGGCTTTGATACTTCAAAACATTTCTCGACCTCGTATAAATTATCCTGAAACATCCACAAAAACGCGAACTTTATTTCTCAAACTAATAACTCAACTTTAAGGAAACGGAATGACTTAAGAATCGGCTTCTCCACCGTCAATTTCCCATATTCAATTATCACCTGAACGTTTTCATATGAGTGAAAAAATCTCGAGCGGGACATGAAACAATATACAACCAACACCAGCCATTATCACCTCCATATGATGTGTATGTTTCCCAACTGCTTTAATATACGATAGTATGATTTGGTATGGTAAATTCTTAAACAGAGGCAGGCTACTGTCAAGTAAGTTGATGTGACAGGGGTTTTAAAAATCTAGTTTAAATTAAGGATTTTGCAAATTCTATGGCCGTTATAATTATCTTATTTGAAAATTCCGACAGAAAATACGTTTCTAAACTCAGTGTTATTCATTAAATTGAAATTGAGAAGAAATTTACTACAAGAATGTCATTTGAAAAAGAGTTTTATATGAAATATAGGAAAATTACTTCAATATAGGAAAATTTACTTCAAGAATGTCATTTGAAAAAGCCTTTTATATGAAATATAGGAAAATTACTTCAATATAGGAAAATTTACTTCAAGAATGTCATTTGAAAAAGAGTTTAGTATGAAATAAAGGAAAATTACTTCAATATAGGAAAATTTACTTCAAGAATGTCGTTTGAAAAAAGAGTTTAGTATGAAATAAAGGAAAATTACTTCAATATAGGAAAATTTACTTCAAGAATGTCATTTGAAAAAGAGTTTAGTATGAAATAAAGGAAAATTACTTCAATATAGGAAAATTTACTTCAAGAATGTCATTTGAAAAAGAGTTTAATATGAAATAAAGGAAAATTACTTCAATATAGGAAAATTTACTTCAAGAATGTCATTTGAAAAAGAGTGAAAATTTACTTCAAGAATATCATTTGAAAAAGAATTTAATATGAAATAAAGGAAAATTACTTTTGGCATGTGACTTTAGTCAAGAAAACATTTACAGTCTTTTATCGTTCGTAGAATATGATCACTAGATCACACATGTACAAGGTTAGAACTCAGTAACGACTGTAGAAATGTTCGACTCCAGGTAAATGAAAGATCGTTCTGACACTGTTTTCGAAACCAAATTTATTTCTATAGGATTAAACATTCATTTTGAAGAATTTATCGATGTGTAAACTCCGGACATTTTACTCATAAACTTAACATTAAAGTGCATCGATAAATTCTTCAAAAAGACTGTTTGATTCTTATAATTCCAATTCATTCACTGTATAATAACAATTTCAAAAATGAATAGTTTCCCTGCATTACGTTATTTGTTTTCAGGCGCGTATGAATACATCACGTTTTCGGATTTATTGATGTGTAAACTCCTGTTCAGGTTTATTTTTGTCCAATCAAAACACTTGTAATATATAACATTGGAATTATACGTCGTTAAATGTATACTTGGTCGAACAAGCGATTGTATCTATTTTGATAGATGCAAAATATATCAATAATAATAATAATCTTTATTTTTAAAGTCGGATATACATAATCAACAATGGACATTAGCTATATACATGTACTAGTTAGCTATTTACCGACTTGCACGGATGTTTGCGCTAGCGGGCCTTTGAGTGGGAGGAAACCGGAGTACCCGGAGGAAACCCACGTATCCGAGTAGGTGGCCACCTCTCACATACAACCACTGTCGGTCACGGAGATCGAACTCGGTTTGCAGCGGTGATAAGCGAGTGTGTTAACCACTACGCTACCCAGACACGCGTATGAGAAATGGGCTACTTCATTCGATTAATCACCAAAGGACGTTCAATCCTCAACGCCAAGATAAAAAAGCTTGCGATGACGGACACATTGTCATCCAAGGGTTAGTCGTTATAGATCACCTCCAAAGAAAAGCATGGACACAAACTGGTTTAATCGAGTATTGTTACAATGTTGAAATGTTTTGCAGACACAGAGAAGTTTTTCCTGATTTTATTTCTTCATGAAAATCACAGAACTAACAACATACATGTAGCACCTCATAAAATCACATTGTATCTAAGTAAAGAAAATACTACACACAAATTCACGTGTAAAATGTCCTAACAGAATCAGCCCGCTAGGATCCAATTGTATCAGGGTTAGTTAGTGGCAGACTGAATGTGAACCAGTAGGTGAAGTTAACTAAGCTTTTTGCACCTGTGTTCAGGGCGAATATATCACTCTTTCAAAGCACCTGGCTGAATGTTTAGAATACGTTGCGTATTCTAAACATTCAGCCAGGTGCTTTGAAAAATATCAGCTCTTCTGTGATAGAGGTACGTTGAGTGTTGTGTTGACCGCTTGGGTGGGTACAATATTTATACATATACTATAGACTAGCAGCTATGTTAATACGCATAAAAGTAATGAAAGTGTAAATTTTGTTTATATCAGCATTAAACTGACCATATTAAGAATAATATTTGATTGAATTAGGCCATTAGATTAAATATGAAATCATTTTTATATCCTCTTCTGCACGGGTGATAATTCAATTAAAGAAAAGTGGTGGTTATCGATTTTTGTTTGAGTTTTTAGTATTAAATACAAATACACTTACTAATATTGTGTGTCCCTGCAGTTTGGGTGATTGCATGATGTCTGTTAATCGGCCTTTAAGCAATATATGAAGGCAGCGATAAGCATTTGTACCCACCGCGTGTGGACGATAGTATGTTTTGTGTCTCACTGTGCGTAAGAGTTCCACAAAGGGAAAGAACTATTGGGTAACTCGAAAACTGCGTAATCCATTCAATATAATAAATCTAAATTCATAAAGCACCATGTTGATAATGTTGCAAGCAACTGGGACGATAAATAGCATTTGAAAGCAAAAAGTAATTTACAATAGTAGACGTTAAAGGCACATACATTGTACATTATGTTGTGTATAAAATAATCTAATAGATGCAACAATAACCCACACCAGAAGAACCGCAACAAACAACAACCAATACAACAACATTGGAAACCCGTGGTCTCTCACATCCTCGTCTTCAGGAAAGCACACTGAAAAACAAACCTGTTGGTACTTATATTCTTATGTATTGAATTTTCTTGTGAGATGGGCATTAGCCAGTCAACGTTTGAGCACATATGTGCAGGAAGCTTTAACTGTATGCATGTCAATACTTACTTTATATACTAAAACCAATACAGTTGAAAAAATGTTATATATCGATTCAAAGTTTGAATGAGTTAGGACAGGGTTGTATTTTGTGGCTGAAATATTCTTTAAAAATTAATCAAAAACTTCTACCTGGTATATGTAAATCAGACCGATTATACAGTTTTCATTTCATCCAATATATCGCCAATATTCAAAACACAACGTGTATTTCAATTAGCAAATTATGATGCAAGTAGCAGAGACACAAGCACTTATTTCATACATAGGTTACCCATTCCTTACTAATACCACAAGGTACCTAACTAGATTTCGGACACCTCTCGCTTCAAGTCTCATTTTACGAATAGTTCGCCATTCATACTCACCTTTGTGATATAAGTCGCTTTAATAGACATTGTCCTTGCTGGTACATGTATATCGTTTTCTGCACCCTACACGAAGCCCCATGTCTGTAAACTATTTGTTTATTTACCGATTCCTACCGCTTAACATTTTCAGACGATCCATCTACTACAACAACTTCCGGTTTGAGAAGAGATAAAACACGCTGCCTGTGAAAAATGAATAGTAATCATTTTACGGAATAATATAAATAGTAATTATTTTACGGAATAATATAATGTTTAGAGCTAACAGAAAAGTAATTGAGCTCTGTTGAAAAAAAAAATTCCCTCGTATTAGTAAGGAGGGGTGACCCCTGTATGAAACAAGTGCCTATGAGCAGAAACTTGGAACTAATCCAGATGTTTTAAATTAATTAATTAATTAAATAGCTCACAACACCACGGAAGGATTCATCAAATCAGCACGAAATTATTTAATAATTAAAAGATGCGACATGTAATAAGTACATCTGTCAAAAAGGCAAGAAATATGCAATTTTGGAGAGAGAAAAAAACCCATGATTTTCAAAAATTTATTTCAATGAATAGAAACAAGATACTGGCGAATTTGAACTCTGGATCAGCGAGTCAGCAACCCGACACTTTTTTTTCTTTTAGCAACTCGAAACTTTATCCACCGAGCTACATAGATATACAATCAAATCGATCGATATTATCAATTTTACAAACCATCTTGTGAAGTGGTTTCATAAAATGGATAATGCTACCTTAAATTGGTTGATGTTTTTTCTCAAGACAACAATGATTATTAACAAGAGGCCCACATGCCTTATCAGTCACCTGAGTACTTATCAAAAGTATCACTAGTCCCAAGGGCTAAAAATCTAGAAAAATTTAAAAAATATTTAATCTTCAGCAACATTATAAAACAAGATGTATTAGTAGTTTTTCCCCATCCCCAAGGCCCCAGGGGAACAGGCGTCCTGAAATTTACAATTCATGTCCTCCCTGTCACAAGGATGCTTCATACCAAATTTGAAAGGAATTGGAATGGTAATTGTCATGACGTTAAAACATTTATGTTTTTCACACATTTAATAACTGACCATTTTGGCCCCGATACCAAAACCCCTACCCCAGACCTGGGATCATAAAAATTACAATTTTGGTAAAGGACTACCTGCTCTTTCTAAATATCTATTTAGTTTCAAGATATTATCCATAGCACTAAAGAAGATGTTATATAAGTGTTTTGCACATAAACACTATACCAAGTTTGGCTCCACCCAGGGGACAGAACCCCTATCCTGGGATCATGAAATTTACAATTTTAGTAGAGGCCTTCCTGTTTCACTATGCATTTAGTTTTTCTTACACGTGCTGTTGTAGAGAAGATTTTTAAAAATTGGTCAGTTTTTCCCCGACCCCTACGGCCCTAAGGGTGCAGGAATTCTGAAATTTATAATTTATGTCCCCTTTGTCCCAGATATGCTTCATACCAAATTTGAAAAGAATTGGAATAGTAGTATCAAGAAGTTTGAAATGTTTTATTTTTCACACATTTAATAACTGACCATTTTGGCCCCATCCTGATACCAAAACCCTTACCCCTGGGATTAACAAAATTACAATTTTCGTAAAGGACTACATGTTCCTGCTCTTTCTTAATATCCATTTAGTTTCAATTCCACATAAACACTGTTTACTAAGTTTGGACCTGCCCTGGGGTCAGAGCCCCTACACCAGGGATCATGAAATTTATAATTATGGTAGAGACCTTCCTGCTCTACATCACTAAGCATTTAGTTTTTTTCTTACACATGTGCGGTTGTAGAGAAGATTTTTGAAAATTGGTCAATTTTTTGTCCCGTTTCTAAGGCGCCAGGGGTGCAGAAATTCTGAAATTTACAATTTACTCCCCTTTGGCCCAAAGATACTTCATACCAAATTTGAAAGGAATTGGAATGGTAGTTATCAAGAAATTTAACAGTTCTATTTTTCACACATTTAATAACTGACCATTTTGGCCCCATCCTGATACCTACATGAAATTTACAATTTTGGTAGAGGCCTTCCTGCTCTACATTACTATGTATTTAGTTTTTCTTACACAGGTGCAGTTGTAAAGAAGAAGATTTTTGAAAATTAGTCAAATTTGGGCAATTTTTCCCCGCCCCTGAAATTTACAATTTTTGTATTCCTTGTCCCAAAGATACTTCATACCAAATTTGAAAAAAATTAGAATGGTAGTTATAAAAAAAAAAGTTAAAAATGTTCAATTGTTAACACACGTCGCACTACGGACGCAGACCAATTGCGAACGTCTATACTAATTTACCCGAAATTTTCCATCAAAATTCAGCACTTTTGCCAATGATCTAAAAAAAATTAATAAGAACTCCAACTTTTAAAATACAATCTAAGATTTTAAGACAAGACTTTGGTGATTTATGCACAATTCTAAAAATTGACAATGATCCTAATGTTATTGTTTTTTTGTTGTTGTTTTTTTAACTCTCAAATTCTATATGATTAATTTTTCCTGATATTAGTGCAAAAATGTCATTATGATTAAATAAGATTAAACTTTTTAATATCTATTTCGTGAGAAGGAGTGATTGTGTATTTATTTGGTTTCTTATATTGTATTGACATCAACAGATAAATCGAGTTGTGAATAAATCTTAGGTAAATTGTAAGTGCAAAAAGGTATGTCACTGTAGCTCAATAACAAACATGATTACTCCAATTTTTCTTTTTGATTTCATAATTCTCCTTCAATCTAGAAATTAAAAATATACCTCCATTAAATTGACAGTACTACAAAATTCAGGTGCAAACCAGGGGCGGATCCAGGAATTGCAGTTACGGGGGGCGCCACTTTATGAGGCAGTAAGTCCAAGGCGAAGCCCTGGTGGAGGTCCAGGGGGCGAAGCCCTCGGAAGCACCTGGATTTTACCGATTTTATGGGGCTTGAAATATTTCTCCTATTTAGTCATTTGTACTATTTTCTATCATTTTAATAAGGTGAAATTAATAAAATGACACAACTTTTAAGGGTTTTTTGGAAAAAAATTATATATTTTTTGTCATTTATTTCTCCTGGAGTGGAAGAAATTATTGTTTCTTTTATCGTTTAGTACATTTTCCGAAAGAAGATACAGCGATTTACCTTAAATTTGAAATTTGGGGGGGGGGGGGGGGGCGTCGGCTGCGCCCCCTCTAAATCCGCCACTGGAAACCAGCGCATTCCGTTACCAGCTTTCAAAATCCAGACTCTATTATCTTTACGTACCATCCATTCTTATTTTCCAGCATGTCTTTTTCTCCAATTATTCGCAGGAGGTATTCGCCTTCATGACCGGATGTTATGCAGTATGGTACGACCACGTAGCAACCATCGTCAAGGTTAAGCCTCGTTTTCAATTCCCTAGACTCGTACTCAGATTCCACATTTAGTACAAACTGAAGTTTGGACAAATGTTTTTTCTCTCCGTGTTCGGAATTTTTGCTCTGTGAGAAAGAAAAAATAAATCATAAATCTTTTTTAAATTATGGAAAGTGTCTAACTCTAGAAGACAAGAACAAGAGGCACATGGGTCACATTGCTCACCCAAGTCACCTTGACCTTGCCGTTGCTCAGCTGTTGTGAGTTTTAAAAGATTTGATTTATCAATCTTTCTTCCCGTGAAAATTTTGACTCCTTATTGTGGCCTCAACCTAGCCCCAAAGGACCACAACATAAATGAAAATGAAATCGCATAACACAGAGATGCATCAACACCAATATGATTAGCTTGATTTCGCTGTTCTGGATAAGACCAAGGTCATAGATCATGGTATATCTTGCCATAAGAAATAAAGAAAATATGAAAGCTCTTTCTAAAGTAGTTCTCATTAAAAGTAAGTCAAACTGTCAGGTCAAGGTCACAAGGTTAAACACCACAGTATACTAAGGTCTTGCCATAAAGAGCATTTACATACAAGAGGCCCAGGGGCCTTATAGGTCACCTGAGTATCATGTAACAACCTTCCAATGTTTGAATTAGGTTTGTGTTTAAATATAAGAATTTTACTTTTGGATGGAAGAAACATTGAATAGCTATGTGGTCAGCCCCGCCTTTACACCAGAACCCCTGACCCAGGGGCCATAAATTTCAGTTTTGAAAGAAGCATCCTTGATCATCATTATCATACTATTAGTTTGTCTACTTAATACCCAGCAGCAGAGGAGAAGATTTTCAAAGAAATAAAATGCATTTTCAGTATATGATCAATAGGGCCCCACCCTAATACCAGAACCCCTGACCCAGGGGCCATGAATTTCACAATTTTGAAAGATGCATCCTTGCTCATCATAACCATGCTATTGGTTTGTCTACTTAATACCCAAGGACAGAGAAGAAGATTTTCAAAGAAATAATGCATTTTCACTATATGACTTATAGAGCCCCACCCTAGCACCAGAACCCCTGATCCAGGGGTCATGAATTTCACAATTTTTAACAAGAGGTACTGTGAGCAATGCTCACTAAGAATATCCCCCGCTTACCCCAATCTCCCAAAGGGTGTTGGAAATAGGTATAAACTATCTCTTTTCTGAGTGTTGCTACTTCGATGTCCAGTGCGCATGACCTTTGACCTTTTGACCCCAAAATCGATAGGGAACATCTTTCATCCCATGGGTAGTCCATATGTATGATATGGTGACTGTAGGTGGAAAGGATAACGCTTTAGAGCCCGGAAACCATATTGCTACTTCAATGTCCAGTGCGCGTGACCTTTGACCTTTTGACCACAAAATCGATAGGGATCATCTTCATCCCATGGATAGTCCATATATATGATATGGTGACTGTAGGTGGAAAGGATAACGCTTTAGAGCCCGGAAACCATATTGCTACTTCAATGTCCAGTGCGCTTGACCTTTGACCTTTTGACCTCAAAATCAATAGGGAACATCTTCATCCTATGGGTAGTCCATATGTATGATATGGTGACTGTAGGTGGAAAGGATAACACTTTAGAGCCCGGAAACCATATTGCTACTTCGATGTCCAGTGTGCTTGACCTTTGACCTTTTGACCCCAAAATCGATAGGGAACATCTTCATCCCATGGGTAGTCCATATATATGATATGGTGACGGTAGGTGGAAAGGATAATGCTTTAGAGCCCGGAAACCATTGCGTCTACAGACGGACGGACGGACAGACGGACAACCCGATTCCAGTATTCCCCCCACAACTTCTTGCGGGGGGTACAAAGAGGCATCCTTGCTCATCATTACCATGCTATTAGTTTGTCTACTTAATACCCAGAGACAGAGAAGATTTTCAAAGAATTTCTACATTTTCACTATATGACCAATAGAGCCCCACCCTAACACAAGAACCCCTGCCCCAGGGGCCATGAATTTCACAATTTTGGTAGAGGGCTCAACGCTCATTATAATTATGCCCACAGTTTGGCTTCTTGATGTCCAGGAGTAAAGAAGAAGATTTTTTAAAATTACACTCATTTTGATGGTTTTTGCCCCACCCCTCAGGCCCCTGGGGGGCAGGCACCACGAATTTCACAATTTTTGTTCCCCTCCACCCACAGATGCTATATGCCAAAATTGGTTGAAATTGGTTCAGGGGTTTCAGAGAAGAAGCTGAAAATGTTCAAATGTTAACGCACGACGAACGACGACGGACAAAAACAGATAGCAATAGGTCACCTGAATGAATTCAGGTGACCTAAAAATATGAAAGCTTTACCTTAAATAGTTCAGAATATATTGATTACGTCAGGTTTTTAAGAAACTTGGTCAATGTCGCAAGATCAAATACGATCGTATCACAACATCTTGTCAAAGATAATATAAATACAAAATGTGAAAGCCCTGCCTTGAATATTTCCGAAGATATTTTAAAGGTTATGTTTTCTTCAAAGTAGGTTAAATTCCAAGGTACATGTAACAGGGTCAAAGGTATGAAACGAAAGGTCTTGCCACAAGAAATTTATATACAAAGTATTTATGGCATACTCTATAAATAGTTCAGGAAATATCGAATAGGTCCGAGAATTAAAAAGTAGTCCAAGGTCACAAGTTCAAACTTCACGAAATAATAAATCTTGCCATAAAGAATACATATACAAAATACGTAATCCCTAGCTTAAATGGTTCAAGAGATATTCTAAAAGACTTCTTCTATGTATCAGCATGTAACACTTTGATCCCCTAGTGTGGTCCCACAGAGTAGGGACTTGGTAGAACATCTACTTGATCAAGTAATGTAACTTTGTTTGTAAGGGTTTCTGTGAAGTTTAGGAATCCATTATAAGTACGGCAACTCTTCATCATCCATCCTATCGACTGGGATATTGAATGCGTCTAAAACTGAAGCATGATTTTGAAGATTTTCATCTTTTGAAAGGGCACATGGAGTACAAGTTCAATTACCAAAAGTGGAATTAATGCCTAGTTCGTTTAGAATATATACAGTTGTATTAATGAGTGCTGTTACAAGCTTTGTCAGCTGGAACCAATACATATTCCTCATGTAACCTATCCAATTCTTTTTTCACTTCTGATTTACTAAAACACTTTACTAAGGATAGATGGTACGTACTTTTGATTTGATGTGTCTAATACAGGATTTTAATATTCCTCTGATACTTTCTATCCATTCTGACTAAGGGTGTTCTTTTTCATATTTAGCCCATCGTCTAGCATAATGTAAATAAAACTTTGATTCCCTAATGATGCCCCACTCTACTACTGGGGGCTGTGATTTTAACAAACTGGAATCTGCAATATGTTAGGAAGCTTACATGTAAATTTGAACTTTCCTACCCAGTGGTACTCGAGAAGAAGATTTTTAAATGACAACACCCTGTTTTTGCATTTTCGTGATCATCTCCCCCTTTGAAGAGAGCATGGCCCTTCATTTGTACAAACTTGAATCCTTCACCCATGGATGATTTGTAAAAAGTTTGATTGAAATTGTCCCAGTGGTTCTGGAGAAGAAGATGGAACTGTGAAAAGTTTACGGATGGACAGACGACAAAGGGTGATAAGAATTGCTCACTTGAGCAAACGCACCATATTAGATACATTTTCGTAAACGTTTGCCCTTCATGATATCACTAGCGTCCGTCAATTTTCGCAAGAATACGTTCAGTATTATATGTATATGATTTTTGTTTTCAGAAAAAGTGTCCTTCATCTGTACTGTTTTCACGAAAGGTTTTAAGAAGAGAAGTAACGTGGAAAACTTGACAAGTCTACACTGAATTTTACCCTATACATGCTAAATCCAAACTGTACGGGCATGTTATTCGAGTGTTCCACTCCATGCCTGTAGTCCTGTATCAGCGAGACCAGCAACAGGTTTTTTTTGGGTAGACTAGGAGGTTGGTGTTTATGCTCCCCAGCTTTTCTTGACAGCGCTATGGAGATTCTAGAGCACTTACTCAGCAAGTCTAAACTGGATGGACATATCCCACTCGTGCTTCCTGTATAAGACAAATAAAAGGATTGCCGTTAACGAGAGACAACTTTCCCCTTGATAACCAGGTTCACAATATGTTTAGTAAGTGGTTTAGTATGTATCAAATCTAACGTTAGTTGTGAAATAGTGAAACGTGTAATTTGTTTTACTCCGATATAGATGAGAAGGTATAGCTGGTAAATAAAACATATTGAATAAAAATATCATAATGCAACAGGGAAGAAGCGGAATTAATCCCTTCATTGGCATATTGTTACGAAACTAAGAGATCGGCTAATGTCGGTTTAGTTATCTTCATAGTAATATAGGATACTTCACTAAAACCGCCATCTCAATCCTTAACCTCCATTTGAATATCAAGCCATACTACACCTAGGATTGAGCGAGTGTCTACTGTACCAAAGCCGAACTATACTACCCGTTATCCTACCGGAAGTTGAACCAAGGACCTTCAAGGCGATATCGCGACTACTATAATAAAGGTCTAGAGACACAAATAATTTGTATTTCATGTAGCTAGAAGTCATGCTGGCACTTCTTGTCGAATACTCGTTGTATCATTTTTTTAAGAATGACCTTTGTTTGCAAAATAAAGCTATTCAGTTGTAAATGATGACCTCAGTTTGGAGCCACTGGTCACTGGGGTGTAGTTATGCATACTGAGTAGATCTGCTGGTTAGACAACTAATCTCAATACATTAGTCTCAACGGGATCTTGTGGCGAAATTGTTTTAAAATGGGATGGGTAACTTTCACATGTAGTCGCTAGTCAAAATTTCTGTCGTCCACAGGGGTGCGGATCTGGTTTGAGATTCAGCTAGGGATTAAATTTTGAGGGGATACTTGGGGAATAATTTAGGGTTTTATTCCCGATGTCTGCGTTGGCGACTGCGATTCGACACCGATTCAGGTTTAAATGAGTAGATGTTGCACAATGTTCTCCACATCATACATATCTTATTATACATGTGGTTACTGCTTACAGTGTATGATAAGTGATATAGTCTGGTAAGAAGCCCCGTCACTCTGATATGTACATTGTACTGTATAGATAATTAAGGAAATGTGCATATTTGGGGGTCAAATTAAAGGTGAGATACATTTACTAGTACATTAAGGCTAATGCTCTCACTAGTCCATTTTCCATGTTGTTCTATAATCTGTTTCCATCCACCTCTTGGTCGGAAGAAATCTTTTCTAGTGGCAAGAAAGTTGCTCTGTGTAAGTTGCGACACTGAGCCAGAAGAACCATACTTAGAATCTGTTTCTGCAGACGACATTGGCGCACTGTGTGGACGTGAAATGATCACAGAAATGTCTGAGGTACTGTTAGAACTCTCAAGATCAAAAGAAACTCTGGTATTAATCGTATTGCATATCTCTTCTTGTGGATATGAATGGTGTTTTCTGGAAGTGAACATTTGGCATTTGATATGTCCTTGTGTAGTGTGGTCGTACGATATGTATCCTGGGTATGATATGTGAGTGATATTTTCTGATGTCACGGTTGCGTCACCGGTGCTGTGACGCCGGCAATTGTCCATTTTCACGGTGAGATTCGTTTCTGTCACTTTTATTTCGTTGACCCTTTTCTCCGTTTTCTGCACCCTTTCACTGACATAGTTCCTCATTTTCCCATGGTTCTTTGCTTTTAGACTGGACGATTTCCGTTCTGAAAGTCTCGTTTGGGAGTGCAAAATATACACAAGATCGGACACGTTTTCAGCCTTACACGTATACGATCGCTCCACGCTGAATCCTTCCGCACGATAGGGTTCAGTTGCACTACAAATTATTAATCCTCCAAAATTACATTGAAAATCATTCAATGTCATCCAGTATTCGTTGTTCTCTTTGTTTTTCCGTGGGGAATATTTCTCTAAAAATTCCTTGTTAATGGTGATCCATGAGGAGGCATCACTGGAATAATAAGTTTGCTTAATTTGATATGTTTTTCTCTCATATGATTCTTTATGCAAGATTAAAAATCAATTAAGCATTCCTACAAAAGTAGGTCGCATTGGAGATTATCTTAAAATCAATATCTATAATGCATGGTAGAAATAATAAGTAATATTGTGTGCCAATGTCTTAGATGAAAAGAGTGTAATTAGTCATTAAGAAATTACACGCATATACATCACTGCTGCGGAAAAAGCTGATCATTTATCGTCTTTTTTTGGGGGGGAGGGACTACTTCATCGAGATAGCACTTTAAAATTCAATACCCATGCACTTCGTTTTTCTTTGGAAAGAGACTTTACAGCAATACCTGTCAGAGAACTTGCCATTCCACTTTGGTTCACCAGAGAAAAAACATCTGAGTCTCACAACCTCTACTTCTCTTCCGTCAATTAGTGGAAACTTTCAAATCAAGATCATTGAAATAGATAAAACATCATGCTTAATGACACAAAGGACGGCTTATAATGCAAACTTTCTACTATCTGTGATAAGAAAACACAATGCGGCTAATCAACTTGAAATTTCCGTTGGTATAGCCATAGTTACGGTCTTACAAGTTCTAACTATCTCTTTATGTTACAGGATATTTAGAGAAAATCGTGACTTCCCCGCAAAAACAGGTGATATGATTTCCCCTGCTGTTTTAGATGATTTCCTGGGTCATTCTTGATAATTTGACACTGACGAGAGGATGTATCATATCAACTTAAAGGCAATAGTTAAACATGATACGTACTGCGTGCATTACTTTGGTCAGCTCAGTGTCGCTTCTGTTTATGATCATTTATACAAACATGTAAAGCTAAAGTTGTACATGCAAATACACCTTCGTGAAAGGTGAAGTTAATGAGCAGTGATCAACCTCATATCTTATTACAACACTGTAGCAATGTTAACTTCATTATAATCCACCATACAGAGTTCTTTGAATGAGTTGCATACTTGAATTCTCCTGGAAATAATTTTACAACCTTGTGAAACACAGAACAACAAGACCAAGATATTGATTAATTATGGCTCCCGCGTGAAATCGGTATCTAGTTTACAATGACATGTCAACAACACCTGATCCCACCTTGGTGTTTCAAGGGGTCGGTGTTTACTCTGTTCTATGGAGGATCATGAGATTGATCGCTGTTCGTTATCTTCACCATTTAAATCAAAGACAATCCTTTGTGTCTCTATACGTGTGTAGCTTTTGGTTCAGAATGTTTTATAAGGGCTGTTGAAACGAAGCAATGTATATAGGGGGAAATGAATACTATTTAAAATGATGCCTACCTTTGAGACTGCTGTTACAAGGTGAAGATAGCGTTTGCTGTCCACATCGTTAGCTACATCTTCTTTCTGTAAAAAACAAACAAAAACAAAAAACTCTCGTGTTTTAAAATATTCTTGTGTTTCAGTTTCTCCATAGTTTGAGAACAAACCATGTACATTAACTTATGAAACTAGAAATATGTCCATAAAGACTATTGTGGTTCTTGAGAAGAAAATTTTCAAATAGTTTTCCTATATATAAAACCGATGATGCACTCTGAACCCTCCCTGAAGAGACCGGAACCCCATTTCACCCAAGATGCTTCGTGACATGTTTGTTGAAATTGGTGGAGTGGTTCTTGAGAAACTTGTACTTAATTTGATAGTCATGAAAATGTGTGAAAACTGTATTAGATCACGGATTTCATTTGAAACTGTATTAGATCACGGATTTCATTTGAAACTTGTTTTATCTTTTATCTTTTATAGTACAGAGTGTGAAGGTTTATATCGATCCTAACCAACTATATTTTACATGTGATTAAACGAACAGGAGACCTGACCACACCGTCTTATATAACCAGTTTAATCATTTTCTCATACCACTATTGATATTTTTTTCGTTCATATCATTATCATCATTTAATTTGACTAAACTTGCAGTCTTCTGGGGGAAAATATCTACAGTAGAATTACTAATTCTGGAGTCGTGTCGAACCTTGTATAGAGTATACTAGTGTATGCATAAAACAAGTTAGTGTACCTATAATAACACATTAAAATGTTGTTAATATCAAACGTTCCGGACGTTGATTCCTAAACTGTGCATTTTAGGACCTATTTACTATCTGCAGTGCTAAGAGTTTATCAATTACACGAGCAATGAACTCATCTAATCAAGAGGCCTAAGGCATAAACGTTACCTTTTGACCTCCGATCGGACCGGGGAATCTATGTAATGCATTCTCCTTCAATTTAGTAATTAATCATAAGAATCAACTACTATTTATAAAAGTATATTCATAAAGCATGTGCCATTTATCAAGGATATTTTCGAGGCATCGCAAAAGGACAATGTCTGAAAACATCATCGTGTTACTTAGACTCGTGCTTCTAGAAACCTTTCACAAGAATTTTATCCGATTCTATATGATAATATATATCTAAGAATTCTTAATATGGGTAACTCAACACAAGATTAAAACAGTTTCTTTTTCGTCAGTTTAAAATTTAGAGGTGGTGACATCTTAGATTGACTATTTCTTTGTTTTACGCTCCGTTCACTCGATTTATATCCCGAGGGGATTCAGGTTAGAATAGGTCTTCGGTACCCCTTGCTTCTCGTAAGAGGCGACGAAATGGGGCAGTCCTTCAGATGAAACCACAAAAACCGAGACCCCGTGTCACAGCACGTGTGGCACGATAAAGATCCCTTCCTGCTCATAGACCGTATGTGCCGAGCATAGTCCTAGATTTTGCAGCCCTTCAACGACAATGGTGACGTCTCCATATAAGTGAAAAATTCTTAAGAGGGACAGTTAATTAATTTCGTTTTGAAAAACACACGAGGGCATGAACTGCAAAGCTTCACACGTGTGTTTTATGAAGCACTTGAAGTATGTCGCAGTACATGCTGTCATGTACACTTATTTTCAATACTGAAAGTTATTTCTTAAATGAACCACATTACTGAGTATCTAGTGTTACTCTGTTACGTGCACAATTATTTTATTCCAACTTAGCGGCAACGCATTGTCAGGGACAATGCTAAACAGCGAGGTGGGCGTACTGACAGATTCCGATATGACTCCAACATCTTGAGACGTGGGAGGACATTAACCACCTTACCCATTCAAAGTTGAAGCCAGATCGTGTCAGCCTTTTCTCGTTTCTCCAGCAGACGACCAGTGATCGGTTAACAACTGAACTATAGAGGGTATAAAAGAACTGCTCCGGTGGGTTGACGTCAGGAGTAAAGTACTCACAAATGGCGCCGGTTAGATCTGTCAAGGCATCCAATACATCACCATATTCTATTGTTTCATACGCTTTGTTGAACCTGGAAGAAAATCGGTACACATACACATCGATAATGATCACCTGGGCCTTGCATGCCTGGATTTCTTTTCAGAATATGTGTATTGTAAATACATCATTCGCACATCATTCATTACTCTACTTCTAAGGCCTCTGACAGTACAACAAGCTCTCAGGTATAGCTTTAGTTTTCATTGTACATTTAATGAACATGAATCATTATTGATAATGCCCAAATCTTCCACTTCGATGTTACCATTTTGGCAGACTAAACATGCTTATGTGAAGACTTCATGCACTTACTTGGCATATGCCTTTTCCAAAAGGGCTCCCCAGAATTCGGGAGGCTGTCCCTGTGCATTACAATACATAAGTTTGCCATCAAGAACAGGAAGGTGGTCATCGATCGTAGTTTCAACCCACTGTCCAAATCGCCAAATGTTGAAACGAAAAGCACCTACAGATAAAACGTACAGACGGTATGAGACGACAGCAGGGAGACTTTCTTATACTAACAGAGAGACAGAGAGAGATGGAGGAGGGTAGAGAGATGGAGAGGAGAGAGAGAGAGAGAGAGAGAGAGAGAGAGAGAGAGAGAGAGAGAGAGAGAGAGAGAGAAAGGAGAAATAGAGCCAGAGATTAAAAAAGGGAGACGAGGAAGGGGAGAGAGAGAGTAAAGGATAGAAAGACGAGGAAGGTGAGAGTAAAGGAAAGAGAGACGAGGAAGGGGAGAGAGAGTAAAAGAGAGAGAGAGACGAGGAAGGGAGAATAAAGGAGAGAGAGACGAGGAAGGGGAGAGAGTAAAAGAGAGAGAGACGAGGAAGGGGAGAGTAAAGGAGAGAGAGACGAGGAAGGGGAGAGAGTAAAGGAGAGAGAGACGAGGAAGGGGAGAGAGAGTAAAGGAGAGAGAGACGAGGAAGGGGAGACATAGTAAAGGAGAGAGAAAGACGAGGAAGGGGAGAGAGAGTAAAGGAGAAAGAGACGAGGAAGGGGAGAGAGAGAGTAAAGGAGAGAGAGACGAGGAAGGGGAGAGTAAAGGAGAGAGAGACGAGGAAGGGGAGAGAGTAAAGGAGAGAGAGACGAGGAAGGGGAGATATAGTAAAGGAGAGAGAGTAAAGGAGAGAGAGACGAGGAAGGGGAGAGAGTAAAGGAGAGAGAGACGAGGAAGGGGAGAGAGAGTAAAGGAGAGAGAGACGAGGAAGGGGAGAGTGAGTAAAGGGGAGAGAGAGACGAGGAAGGGGAGAGAGAGTAAAGGAGAGAGAGACGAGGAAGGGGAGATATAGTAAAGGAGAGAGAAAGACGAGGAAGGGGAGAGAGAGTAAAGGAGAAAGAGACGAGGAAGGGGAGAGAGAGTAAAGGAGAAAGAGACGAGGAAGGGGAGAGAGAGTAAAGGAGAGAGAGACGAGGAAGGGGAGAGAGTAAAGGAGAGAGAGACGAGGAAGGGGAGAGAGAGTAAAGGAGAGAGAGACGAGGAAAGGGAGAGTAAAGGAGAGAGAGACGAGGAAGGGGAGAGAGAGTAAAGGAGAGAGAGACGAGGAAGAGGAGAGAGAGACGAGGAAGGGGAGAGTGAGTAAAGGAGAGATAGACGAGGAAGGGGAGATATAGTAAAGGAGAGAGAAAGACGAGGAAGGGGAGAGAGAGTAAAGGAGAGAGAGACGAGGAAGGGGAGAGAGAGTAAAGGAGAAAGAGACGAGGGAGGGGAGAGAGAGAGTAAAGGAGAGAGAGACGAGGAAGGGGAGAGAGATTAAAGGAGAGAGAGACGAGGAAGGGGAGAGAGAGTAAAGGAGAGAGAAACGAGGAAGGGGAGAGAGAGTAAAGGAGAGAGAGACGAGGAAGGGGAGATATAGTAAAGGAGAGAGAGACGAGGAAGGGGAGAGAGAGTAAAGGAGAAAGAGACGAGGAAGGGGAGATATAGTAAAGGAGAGAGAGACGAGGAAGGGGAGAGAGAGTAAAGGAGAGAGAGACGAGGAAGGGAGAGTAAAGGAGAGAGAGACGAGGAAGGGGAGAGAGTAAAGGAGAGAGAGAGACGAGGAAGGGGAGAGAGAGTAAAGGAGAGATAGACGAGGAAGGGGAGATATAGTAAAGGAGAGAGAAAGACGAGGAAGGGGAGAGAGAGTAAAGGAGAGAGAGACGAGGAAGGGGAGAGAGAGTAAAGGAGAAAGAGACGAGGGAGGGGAGAGAGAGAGTAAAGGAGAGAGAGACGAGGAAGGGGAGAGAGATTAAAGGAGAGAGAGACGAGGAAGGGGAGAGAGAGTAAAGGAGAGAGAAACGAGGAAGGGGAGAGAGAGTAAAGGAGAGAGAGACGAGGAAGGGGAGATATAGTAAAGGAGAGAGAGACGAGGAAGGGGAGAGAGAGTAAAGGAGAAAGAGACGAGGAAGGGGAGATATAGTAAAGGAGAGAGAGACGAGGAAGGGGAGAGAGAGTAAAGGAGAGAGAGACGAGGAAGGGAGAGTAAAGGAGAGAGAGACGAGGAAGGGGAGAGAGTAAAGGAGAGAGAGAGACGAGGAAGGGGAGAGAGAGTAAAGGAGAGAGAGACGAGGAAGGGGAGAGAGAGTAAAGGAGAGAGAGACGAGGAAGGGGAGAGAGAGTAAAGGAGAAAGAGACGAGGAAGGGGAGATAGAGTAAAGGAGAGAGAGACGAGGAAAGGGAGAGTAAAGGAGAGAGAGAGACGAGGAAGGGGAGAGAGAGTAAAGGAGAGAGAGACGAGGAAGGGGAGAGAGAGACGAGGAAGGGGAGAGAGTAAAGGAGAGAGAGAAAGATGCGGAAGAGGAGAGATAGAGCGAGAGAGTAAAAGAGGGAGACGGGGAAGGGGAGGGCGAGGGGCAGAGAGAGATCAATAGTAATTTACTACTTGGAACTCATAAATGATATTGCAATACAAAGAGTTATATAGAGACTTTGAAAACCACGACAAACAAAAGAGAACAATTTACTCTTTAATAATATTTAAACATTCTATTTTGATATTTTTCACTTTGATATTGCCTAATTTCAACAGATTATAGGGAAAATAGCATAGCTGCTGTATTTAACAAGAGTTGTCAGAGGACAACATAGCTCGCTGGGAAGCATGACTCTACTTAACTTAACGTTCAAAAAGTTAAAGTATTTGAAAAATATGCCAAAGTCCAAGGTTACTAGGTCAAACATTTTGTTACCATATTAAAGGCTTGGTCATGAGGCATCTAAATATGATATATCAAATCCCTATTCCCTTGGTTCAAAAGTAGGTCAAAGTCCAAGGTCAACAGTTCTGGTAACAAAAGAAATGTCCTCTAATGAGGCATCTATATATGAAACATCAAAATCCTATCACTCTTGGTTCTAAAGATATAACGATGGTTAAAGTTTTTGAACAGTAGGTCAAAGTTCAAGGTAAAGGTCATTAGGTCAAATTTCTTCTACCAAAACAAAGGTCTCTTTATGAGGCATCTATTTGTAAATTATCAAAGCCCTATCCCTATCAGTTCAATAGATATAGCCCAGGTTAAAGTTTTTTAATGGAGGTCAAAGTCCAGGGCCACAGTCCTGATACCACAACAAAGGTCTCTTCATGAGGCATCTATATAAGTGAAATATCAAAACCAATTCCCTCTTGGTTCAAAGGATATAGCCCAAGTTAAAGTTTTTGAATATTTGGTCACAGTCCAAGGTCAAAAGTTCTGGTACCAAAACAAAGGTCTCCTTATGAGGCATCTATATGTAAAATATTAAAACCTTACCCCTACCCCTTGGTTTAAAAGATATAGCCCAGGTTAAAGTTTTTAAATAGTAGGTCAAAGTCCAAGGTCACTATGCCAAAAATAAAGGTCTTTTCATGAGGCATCGATATATCTAAACCCTATCCCCTTGGTTCAAAAGATCTAGCCCAGGTTAAGTTTTTCCTTAAAGTGTGACGCCGACGTCGACACCGGGGTCATGACAATAGCTCTCCGGACAGTCGTCCCGGCGAGCCAAAAAGTACAGCAGTTGTGCATATATTACCCGATGCTTGTACAATGGGAGCTCAGGCAGATTCATTTTGTAATTCTATAAAAAATTATCATAAATCAAAATGCAATATTATCTAGATCAATTTTCTTATCTTTCCATAAGCCCTATATCATTCCTACGCATTTTAAAACGTCCATCTTCTAAAGATAGACAAAATGGTCAATTAATTGTTAGAATTTGCTGACATGATATCTAATTAGCAGACACAAGGTCGCAGTCATCAACAAAATACCCCACTTCTTTACTGAAATAATGCATACAACATTTTCGTTGAACATCGAATGACATGCAATTCTTGTTTCGAAACACAAAAGGGGATTTAATTTCTTGAAGCTAAACATGAACTGAAATTAGGCACAAATTATGACCTCTTTACAGAGATGTCTCTATCATGTACATATACAATCAATAATTACCAAATCAAGAGGATGGCAGTGATAAACACTAACATATAATGTTCGTTCTCATTGGGAAAAATATCGAGCGAAAATGTCAAGAACTCGCGCATTATGTACATGCAATGCGCGTGTTGTATTGTCATCGTTGTTGGCAAGCTCTGTTTCAGCAAGCCATCGATGCACATTTATTTGGAGTTTCGATTGACCATATATATCAAGAAAATCATATTCTTCTTGAAGAGTTATTTTAAAGTTGGTATGATATATGTAATTGATCTTTTTGATTCTGATGGCAACTTCAAAAGTTTCAAGGCACTCAGCGATTCAGGTATCAAAACAAATATTGTAGAATATGCAGGTCTTAGACAGGCAATCATAGAAAGAACTAGACATGTAAATATAAAAGAAATTAGAAAAAAAAATATGCCTTTTATTCCTAAATCAATTTCTATATTTTTTAAAAATGAAAAGGGCTGCAAAGATATGTACAATGTTTTAATTGATAAAAAACGGGTACCAATTACTTCAGTATCAAAATGAGTTGAGAATGGTGATCTGTTTAATGAGATAGAATGGAATAAAATATTTGAGCTCCCCTTTAAGGTAACACAAGAGTCAAAGTGTCAATGGTTACAATTTCAAATACTTCATAGAATAATTCCTACCAATAATTATCTTTTTAAACTTAAATTAATAGACTCCCCCATTTGTACATTTTGCAAAAGTAACATAGAAACAATTGATCACTTGTTTGTAGAATGTTTTGAAGTAAAGGAGATCTGGTGTGCAATTGAAGACTGGTTTCTCAATAAAAAACCCACCAATTATATGTGATAGACAAGCCATACTATTTGGCAAATACAATAACAGAAACTTATACAAAGTACAAAATTTACTAATACTTATTGTTAAGTATTACATATTTGCAAGTAGGTATAAAATGGCTCCAAAACTAAATGTTTGTGCTGTCAAAAAACATATCATTGATAGATTTTATATAGAAAAATCTATGTTGCTAAAAAGCTGAAAATATATAGAATATGAGAAATACTGGCAGAATATATGTGATTTGCTTTAATTATGTACAGTTAACAAATAACAATTGCTTTATGTGAAATGATTGAGACTGATCAGTAAACCAGGCAAAATTCTTCCCCTTACTCCCCTTATCTCTCTCTCTCTCTCCCTGTCTCTCCTTCTCTCTCCCCATCTTCTCGAAATTAAATACCTTTCACATTATACATGTACATATGCACTCCTAAATATACACATATATGTTTGTACTTGCTTAAAATATGTATATACTATATTATCATGTATTGTTAATATGTAAATGTTTATTTATTGTGAAAGCAAAAAAATAAATGAATTACAAAAAAAAAATTCATTTTAGTAATATACATGTATATATTTATCAAGTTATATAGTAATTTCCACGCTTATACTTATCATTTTAAAAAGTCCTTATTTTTGTTTTTGTTATGTAAACACCTGCATGCACCTGGCCTGTTTTCCTCTATTCTCACGCTGTTTACTGTCATTAAGGCTTTACATTCTGTCAATGTTGTTATATTGGAATGGTAAAGAACAATTCCGTAATCAGTAGGTTAGCAGACTGTTTTTCGTTACTATTATATGTAATATTATTCAGACATACCATATGCCACAGGGGCTAAGCCCGTTTTGGGCCCGAACTCTGTGATACCATCACAGAGTTTGGGCCCAAAACGGGCTTAGCTCCTATGTTAGCCTGTAGTCAGTTTGTAACTTGTTTAATATTTTAAAGTAATTATATACAGAATACATGTCTAGTGTGTATGCATTATGAAGTATATAACGAGTAAGGGACCCATGCTTTCATTCATTGTTTTTCTATATCTTATATATGATACCAAAAAAATATACATATATTCATGTTGTAATACAATAGGTGTTGTCAATGTCAGTTTGAAAGGTCTGTACTTTTTGGGAGAAATGAAGTACATTGAAATAGCATAAATTCATTACTGAGAGAAAACGTGATATATATGTATGTAAATGCATCGGTGTGGGATTACTGGATGCACGCCGCTAAATTTGTGAACGTCAGGGCCGTAAATTAACCTTCAATTTGGAGGAGGCAGGAAATTAGGCGGGGAGCACATTTTGTGCACACTGAACACGTTTCGTGCAAAATCCTTGATTCTAGGGCCTTCTAAGATGTTACTTGACTAACTCATTCTAAAAGAAAGATTTGGAATGCTTTTTAAGGGAGGTATCATGTTCTTAGTTATTGGAAACAACATAAATTCTAATGAACTTTAAATTTTAATTTTTTTTGGCTCAAAAGTTGGAGGAGGCAGCTGCCTCCTCCGCCTCCATGTAATTTACGGCCCTGAACGTGTATTTTGGTTTGAGACAATCTAATTAAAATCAGATCCTAGAATACGCTCACAATTGCTACTTACACAGAGTATCTCAATATGAGTGAAAAATTCTCGACGGGACGAAAAACAACAATTAATCAGAGCATCAATTGCACTGCAGTACTCTGTAGTATAGCTAATTACAAACCAAACGCGACCATACCAATAAAGGGATGTGAAACTTACAGCTAGGATTGTCCTCACATTTCATGCACTAGTATATTTCAGTGCCGTTGCAATTAAACACTGCTACAGGATGTGTCGGTACTAGATGTGGAAACCCATGTCTGTTTAAATTGCAAGAGTGAACACTCAGCTCAATGACGACATGAAACAAATACATGTACGTGGAATATCCCCGTTTAGAATAAAAATGGATGGAACTTTCTTTTCAAGTATTCGTGTGCAATTTCCTAGCAAAATATGTGCGCTACAGAATAAAAGTACGATTTCATTCTCATTAACAAATCGTGAAGTATCTAATTAAACACTGGCCCCACGGATTACTGGAATTAATTTACCACCACATTAATTTACCATCGTATAAATCCTCAGATTCCAAACATCTATTGTCAGCAACAATAATCCTGAGATATGTTATATACCAAGACCTTTCATGACTATTCCTTTTAAAATTTTCCTTATAAATCGAATGCATTTTGATAAAGTTAAATATCAGATCTTTATGTCAGCCCCACACGATAATGTAGACCATCCTCCTGTGAATAAGCTCGTATTTTTCCAGTTCGTGATAATATATCATACTATTAGGATAATTCAGTTCCCAGAGAAATGAAATCAGCTTTGTTAAGGATGGTGTTACAGATTTAAGCTCATTTCTAAACATCCGTCTTATTGGCCTTTTGGTACAATCAGCACTATATCTTTACAAGTCCGTGTTTGAAAGTCGTTCTACCCCCTCCTCTCCCCAAATCATTTGATGATCACTCAACAGTGTTGTATTTTACTGGAAAACTATGAAATTTTAAATGTACTGAGTTTATAAGATGATTTTGCTGCTATAGACGCATCAGATCAAGAAGCAATAATCAAGATCTCTCTAGACCAACTTCACCATTTGAACACAACTCAGATTTGTCAACTCTGGTTCCATAAAACTCTATTATTCACTCTGTCGATAGTTTCAACTTGAGAAAATTTAGTAGGATTTCTTTTGTAATTGCTTTAAATGTGAGTAAGCCCAATGAAGGACAAAGATATTGTCCATGTATATTTTTGTTTGATGTTTTCATGGTGGTTCTTGTGAAATACATACTGAGTGTAGGAAATACTTTTATTTTTACTAAGCATTTAGATACATGTATGATGTTGGAATTCTAAAAATCGTAGTGTGTAATTCTTACAAAGAAGACTAAAGCCACGTCTTTCATGTTCAAAGAAAATGATTTCTGCATTGAACATTGTAGAGATCTGGAATGACTAAGGTATCACTTCTGTAAAGCAACACATTTTGGAGATATGGTTTTCAATTTCGTGTTCTTTAATCGATTTCAAAATTAAAGGGAAAGGCAACCCAAAATATTTTTACATGATAAATGATAGGATTAATCATATGATAAAGATTTGTCATACAGTTATGTTGATATATGGTCTAGATATGCTTCAGTATTAATTTGAAAACGTCAAAAATTGAAATTCCCGCGATCTATAGAGGCTGTCATGATGTGCAATTCTTTTGTAATCAAGACCACAAAAATAAATAATTTTGACGTCACACCGTCTGTTCCGGTTTTGGTGAGATTCTAAGATCATCCACAGGTGCTTGGGTTCACCCCTCTCCCTCCGAATAAGCTACATGAGTTGATTTAATTATTTTTTTCTTGAAAATATTTCTAATGCATGTCAACAACGTCTTGCATACCCATAAAGTCCAAAATACGTCTTTTAAAGAAATAAAATACCCCCACTGGTTCTTATAAAAGAACTTGATATGTTGTACGGTGTGACCGTTGAGACGAGCGAAGCCCATTAACATCTTGCAACACGACTTATAGGCATTTTATCCGCATCTTCATTTAACGCGGGAAATATAACACGGTGGGTGTAAACATGCAGTTACATTAAGACGTCATATTAGCTGCAACGTTTTTCTTCTTCTCTCAAACCAAGCAAAAATAAAACGTTTGAAGCTATGAGATAGCTTGTCTGAAATTTAAAAACGTTTATGGTGTTTTCTAAACAATATAATTAGTTTAATTACGGGTTTGTCAATGAAGTATACCGCAGTGACGGCGACATTTTTCCGGAGGCATTATGGGTAGTCCCAAAAAAGGTTATTTTTCGAAATTCCCTACTCAACCAAGTCATTTCAAAAGAATAGACTACGTAAACTGTGGATTCATCATTTGCGTAATTCGAGACATTTGTATGAAGAACGTGTACCGTCTGCCTGGTCTGCGACTCGACTGAACGTCTTCTTTTACTCAATTTCTTCTTGCGAAAGAACGGGATCAAATCTATACGGCTCTAAACTTAACTGTTCGTGACTTGTCATGTTTACAGTGCTGCTGATGAAATAAACCGGAATAGACGGTGTGACGTCATAAATTAAACTCCAATGGCCACTCTCTTAGCGGCGGGTAATTTAAAATACATGATAGATTAATATTGATTTAATTGTTAAGCAAGGATTTTTGTAGTTAAAGACTGTCAATTACGATATCATTAAGTGATACTTTATTCATAAAAGCAACTATGTGGTTAGGGTTGCCTTTCCCTTTAATTATTAAGGTGCAAATTTCAACATGCACTGCAATACGTAAAACAAATAAAAGGCTGTAAAATCAATCTACAATTTTATCTATTTGACTTCAGGATATATGCTACGATCAAATAGTTTTATTAGTGAATATCATCGATTTAATTTTGTTGCAAACTTGAATAGCATATGTAAAAATCCAGGTTTATGAATATGCTACATAACTTTCCAATTATTGCAGCCATAAACCGTTATATTTGCAGTTTGATGAGATAATTAATTATTATTCTTTAATGATTGTCGAATACACAGTTGTATCATATATCCTGAAGTAGATCTGTAAATGCCTTGTTAGACGTACCGATATACTCCTCGTCGAAGTTCTGTTCACAGTTTCTGTAACCAGGTATGACCTTTTCCATATAACGAACCGCTAACGACAACACCCGGATAGCTGCTTCAAACCACCCACGCTTCTTAAAATGTTTCCATGGAAACGGTGTATTCCATACACCACACACGCCTGCGAAGGTGCCGTTTGGATATATCTCCTAAATTAAGTGCGGTGTAAACTTTAATACATCAGTAATTATCATTAATTAAAGCTATTGAGGCTTCTGTTTCAACACTATTAATATATCTGATATAAAACGAAGTTTTAAAGTTCAACGTACTGTGATTCATTCACGGTGACGTCATCAAAAAGACTCGTACATACAGTATACTTATAAACAGTTATATATACGTACATAGTTATATATACGTACATACAGTTATATATACGTACATACAGTTATATATATGTACATACAGTTATATATATGTACATACAGTTATATATATGTACATACAGTAATATATATGTTCATACAGTTATATATATGTACATACAGTTATATATATGTACATACAGTTATATATACGTACATACAGTTATATATATGTATATACAGTTATATCTACGTACATACAGTTAGATATATGTACATAGTTATATATATGTACATACAGTTATATATGTGTAGGCCTACATACAGTTATATATATGTACATACAGTTATATATATGTACATGCAGTTATATATATGTACATACAGTTATATATGTGTACATACAGTTATATATTTGTACATACAGTTATATATGTGTACATACAGTTATATATATGTACATACAGTTATATATACGTACATACAGTTATATATACGTACATACAGTTATATATATGTATATACAGTTATATCTACGTACATACAGTTAGATATATGTACATAGTTATATATATATCATTTATGTACATACAGTTATATATATGTACATACAGTTATATATTTGTACATACAGTTATATATGTGTACATACAGTTATATATGTGTACATACAGTTATATATACGTACATACAGTTATATATATGTATATACAGTTATATCTACGTACATACAGTTAGATATATGTACATAGTTATATATATGTACATACAGTTATATATACGTACATACAGTTATATATACGTACATACAGTAATATATACGTACATACAGTTATATATGTGTACATACAGTTATATATATGTACATACAGTTATATATATGTACATACAGTTATATATATGTACATACAGTTAGATATATGTACATACAGTTATATATACGTACATACAGTTATATATATGTACATACAGTTATATATACGTACATACAGTTATATATATGTACATACAGTTATATATATGTACATACAGTTATATATATGTACATACAGTTATATATACGTACATACAGTTAGATATATGTACATACAGTTATATATATGTACATACAGTTATATATATGTACATACAGTTATATATATGTACATACAGTTATATATATGTACATACAGTTATATATACGTACATACAGTTATATATACGTACATACAGTTATATATACGTACATACAGTAATATATGTGTACATACAGTTATATATATGTACATACAGTTATATATATGTACATACAGTTATATATATGTACATACAGTTAGATATATGTACATAGTTATATATATATGTACATACAGTTATATATACGTACATACAGTTATATATACGTACATACAGTTATATATACGTACATACAGTAATATATACGTACATACAGTTATATATATGTACATACAGTTATATATGTGTACATACAGTTATATATACGTACATACAGTTATATATACGTACATACAGTTATATATATGTATATACAGTTATATCTACGTACATACAGTTAGATATATGTACATAGTTATATATATGTACATACAGTTATATATGTGTACATACAGTTATATATGTGTACATACAGTTATATATACGTACATACAGTTATATATATGTACATACAGTTATATATACGTACATACAGTTATATATATGTACATACAGTAATATATGTGTACATACAGTTATATATGTGTACATACAGTTATATATGTGTACATACAGTTACATATACATGTATGTACATAGTTATATATTATATGTGTACATACAGTTATATATACGTACATACAGTTACTGTATGTAATTTCAATTTCGCGGTGCTAAAAGTTCGCGGTTTTTCATATTGGTCTAATTGCGGTGATTTTCTTTTCGCAGAATTCAAATTTTATGACATGTTCAAAACGTATTGTGTCACACTTGCAAAATGATTGCGGTTGTTTTAATTTCGTGGAAAAATCCCCCGACCGCGAACATAGCTAAATCAAAACCACCGCAATAATTTCGCCATCTACATTATATATTATATAATTATAATATACATGTATATAAGTGCACTAGAATTAACCATTGCACGTATGTTGACAGGTCATTGACGAAGCAAATGATGAATAAACCATTCTAACAAATGATGAATAAACCATTCTAACAAATGATGAAAACATACATATCTACATGCATACGTACCCACTTAAAAGCACAAAACAATCAATTGTTAACGCCTCTACTATTCTAATTTTCTCCCGAATAGTTTTGTTTTTGTACTGGTATGTTGTTTTACGTCCTATTTGAGAATTTTTCACTCATGAACTGACTTCACCAGTTGAAAGTGAAGTGCCACAAACATTGACCTTACGCATAACGCTTACGACCGTAGCAACGAAAGTTGCTTATCACGGGACCTCATTTATAAGGTCGTATTCAAAAGACTCTTAATGCAGGGCGCTTAGCGAAGTCTCTACCTCAGGTTTGACGCGGCGCTG